>NC_084710.1:6941856-7078617 GCF_033807575.1 Cydia pomonella | reverse complement strand
CTCATAAGAGCGCTAAGTGCCCTATTCACACGATTTCCCCATTTACTCTCCTTTAATTGTCTTGTTATCATGCTAACCGTCCCTAGTGAACAAGGTTCCCAGATACACAATTCCTTTCACTTGTTCCACTCTTTCTTGACCAATCAAAATTTCACAGTTTGACATATTTTCTCCCTTTCCAAATACCATTACTTTCGTCTTGCTTACATTTATTTCCATTCCGTTCCTTTCAAAAGACCCATGCATTCTAGTTACCATCTCCTGCAACTCTTCACCCGATGACGCTAGCAATACCAGGTCATCTAAAGAAGACATTTGTCGAGTACCCCACTCATTCTCAGCACACATTCATCTTTTCTCAAATGATGCAATGCAAACTACTGTCCACGAGTATATTAAGCAGCCACGGTGCCGCTTCACATCCTTGCCTAACACTATTTTCTATGCTAAACCACTCAACTGTCCGTTTACTCTCACACAACCACTGGAATAGAGCGGTTCAAAATACAATGGAATGAAAGGCAACTTATAGGCAAGGAATTTATAGTCAACTGAGTAGAGTAGTAGAGAGAGACAATAAATATTAAATGAAAATCGGAAAATAATTATCTACTAATTTTTTTTTCTTACGGGTTTGGATGGTTATAATGATAATATTAATTCACGCGTCGATGCATTTATACTAAAAGTTTTAGCTAAAAATATTGAATACATCTAATTTTTGCGAATCTATAAATGTGGGCATCTCAGTAGGATGATAAAATCATTCGTTTTTGCAATATGTGCCAATAGTTTTTGAATAAAACGATAAAAAAAACCGATTTATCGTTCATTTTCTTATTTCTGAAAAATATTCGAATTCTATTTGAATATTCGAATATCTCGTCAGAAAAAAATCTAATATTCGAATACTTGAAAGTTTCGAATATTTGCAATCCCTAGTTGCGAAGCACGCCCTCGCGCACCCACAGATTCTACAAGCCCAAAATCCAGCGCTGGTAGCACAGCATTTTTATCGCCTGTCACCATGCCTGTCACGTTCTAACAGAAATTTCACTGTTGCCAGCTGACAGATAATATCCATAACAAAATGATATCATATAAATATATAACCGGCCAAGAGCATGTCGGGCCACGCTCAGTGTAGGGTTTCGTAGTTACTCTTCCGTCACAATAAGCATAAACTGGAGCTTAAAGTATAGTAAAATTGTTAACCAAGGGGATGAAACGGTACCTATTCACCCGAGTTAAACAAATAGGGCAAATTTGCATAATCAGTACCTAATTAAAGTAGAGTCTTTTTACTATGAAGGGAAAACTTTTTGGCCGATAACTCTAAAAACAGCTAAACTGAAGCATGTCCGCTATAGTTTTCATTTAATGTCTTTCTTAAGTCTCTACTTCCACGATTTTTTTCATATTTTTTGACCTATGGTTTCAAAAGTTAGAGGGGGGGGGGGGAATACATTTTTTTTTCTTTAAGAACGATTAGTCTCCGAATATTATTCACTATTTATCAAAAAATGTTTCTATTAAAAACCCCTATTAACTTTTGAAAGACCTTTCCAACGATACCCCACACTCTAGGGTTGAGCGAAAAAAAAATTTCACCCCCACTTTACGTCTAGGGGAGGTACCCTATAAAAAAAATAATTTTAGATTTATTTTACGACTTTGTCGGCTTTATTGATTTAGTATATCCATGCCAAAATTTCAGCTTTCTAGCCTAACGACCACAGAGCAAAGCCTCGGACAGACAGACAACAGACAGACAGACGGACATGGCGAAACTATAAGGGTTCCTAGTTGACTACGGAACCCTAAAAAATGTACATTCGAATTGGCCTCCCGCTCTACGAACTATCTCATTCACACACCGAAGCCTAGCAGATTAATCAGATCAGCTATGCTGTATGGCTCTGAATGCTGGGCCGTCTTGAAGAAACATGAGCAACAACTTCATACAGCGGAGATGAAAATGCTTCGTTGGGCAGGTGGCGTAATGCGCTTAGATAGAGTGCGGAACGAGTACGTACGAGAATCGTTCAAGGTGGCACCTGTTACCGAAAAACTGAACTGAACCGAACGAAGAACCGCATGTGCTAAGTTGCTAAATCAACAAGCTATTACTAAAATACACTCGAGAAACATTTAACTCCTTTCATCGTCGGACGGTAAAAAACACAAGTCTATTTTAAGCTGAAGCTCCCAAAACAAATTCTAAAAAAAGGGGACGGTTTAAGTCCAAAGGCTAACCATTCCCAAAAGAACCCGCATGATGTCAGGACCAGCCTGGCAGCAACTGTGCATTTCCTCCCTCCACAAAAAAAAACATGTAACAGAAAGCAGTGTAAAAAATAACAGAGACATTAGAGCGGCCTCTTACTGTGAATTTACTCGGTCCCTTGCAGAAGTTAATGGAAATGAATACACAACATTCTTATTTTTATTAATATAAGTAGAAAAGATATTCTAGGATACTATATATTGATATGAATACCATAGATTCTATTGTCAGGGATGCTTTTAGAGTGTGGCCAGCAGTACAGTTGATGGTTTTGATATTGTTATTTATGATACGATATTGAGGAACGCTCATGTCGTGGGAGTCGTGCCATTAGGCATCTCGCTCGCGCTTATTGGCGCGCCTGAGATAGAATCGTGTCAAGGTCGTATAATATACGATTCCCGGGCGAGACAAGCAAATTTGAAAAGGATATTGAATGCAGTTTTGTGAAAATGAGCTAACTTAAGGTTTAAAGGCGCTTTTCCTCCATTATTTTTTTCCACAATGTATAGATAAAACTAACAAAATTTACAAAATGTTAAGTAAATCGGAATCGTCCTCCTGGATAGAATTAGTGTGGCAAAATACTACTCAGAAACTCTGCTGCTGCAACTTTGCAACTTGACTAAATTGAACCAATGCTTTATTAGTTTCGTACAGTCTGACAGACCAATTCGGGTTTTAGTTATTACCTAGATCTGTTTTCAATATGATACTGATCTGTCAGTGACAAAATTGACATTTCTTCAACCAAAAACGTCACTCTTGACACTGAGAGATCGGTATCATATTGGAAATAGATCTAATAACTAAAACTGTGATTGACTTGCGAGTCAAATATTTGGCAGAATAGAGGTACGCCATGATTACAATAATAAAATCTTACCTATTATGATAGTAAATCGTAATAAAAAGCACTTACCTGATCCGGTTGAAAATAATCCATCCCCGTGCAATGAACACGGCGCTAACCGCCGGGATATCAATTCCCTAAGCTGTCTGGGCGCATTCCGATCGATATGCACCAGGGACAGATACAAAATAAAGACTCCACACGCTCGTCGAACCCAAGTCCACTAGAGCTGAAAAGTTCTTGAGCGAGCGGCATGATTGGGGAAAATGCAGCAGCTTTCGTCATTTATAACTCAGTCGCCAATTAACTCATCACTTAGTTTTTTCTATTCGTCGTTCTTTTACATGGATATTACCAGACTTTGATATTTACATTGTCTCTGACTTAACAGTGTAGGCTAATCTTACTACGATAGCACTGACTAAGTACAAGCATTTTCCTGATTGAATGCTTAATCATTACTACCTGACTGGCTGTAATATAATGGTAGTTGCTCAATCCTGGTCAGCCTCGTTTAAAATTAGAATTTGTTATGCGAAAATAGCTGTTAGACGAAGGCTAAATTGTCAGTAAAGGGACAGCTTATGCATTGTCAGCATTCCGCGCGTCTACGGAAAGTCCAACGCATGGACCTTGGACCTTCCGTTTAGTTGTCCCGGTCGTGAAGTCGTGAGTTTAACGATACTCGTTCCTAAGTACCTCTGCCTTCTTATTTCAACTCCGAGATAGACACTGTTGTCTATAATTAGGTATTTAACCAATAACTTGGTCAATATTAATCACGAAATGCTAAATATTATTTATTAACAGATACTTCTAGCGATAGCCATTGGTGATCACCTAAAGAAAATCAATATCCAAGAGCAGGTACATAAATAGCAAGAACTATTTGCAAGAGTACTCATTATTATTTCTACTAACACAGATGGACAACAGTATTTATTGAACGTCTAAGCGTCGTTTAAGGGAATGCTTTGATTGAAACTCATGAAACTTGAGTTATGGACTATGGTTATCAAATTAATTTATTGGTGGACTCGTTTGACAAGTGTACAATTGCACAAGAGTAATTGGTCTAAATTACAAGGCACCAAATCTACTGGTGCTATAAATTTATCAAACAAGGCAGTCAGGGCAAATCTATTGAGCCCAAACATGATGGAGTTATGATGAGTAGATTAGGAGTTCTGGTGACCAACTCCTGAGAACCTAGACTTCATCCGGGTCAAAAATAATAATGCAAACTCTAACGTAATTCCAAGTAACACTGATAATTTATCAATAAGCGAGAGTCGGTTGTTAAGCGTAGTGTAAAAATGTACTTGTATTAAGATTTTTTAATCGCAGTATTCAACACTTCTCGGAACTCCGTAGCTGGTTACGAACGCAACGAACGCCTGACAATCGAGCACAAATGAGGATAAGATGTAAATATCTATCGTTAAATTTAAACAATCACAATTATGTATTTTCCAGTGGAGCTAGTGAGCACGTTGATGGGCTCCTAATCGTTTAGCTAATACTAGTGGCATAGCTACTTGGTTCAACTACAATAATTATGTGACTGTCTCTATGTTGTCTGTAAATTGATATTTTTGAGGATGAGAAAATAATAAGTCAGATGTCATTTTTGGATTTATTAATTTAGAATCCATGTTTGTAAACAGATTTGTAAACATACATCATAAGGTCTGTATTAAAAAAATATAAATATGGCTACAAAAAAGTACTATTATACAGTAGTATATGGCTAACACAAAATGAAATGAAGATGTAATGTACAGCTTAAATTATCAGTAATCACAAGTCTTAAAAACAAGTCCTAGTTTTCCAACGAATGGATCCACATTTTCTACCTGAGGCATTTGAAACGTAATTCAATTATAAATAAATTACTTTATATATTTAAGTTTCATAAAGAATGAATTATTGAATATACAATAATTGCCAAAGAAATATATTCTATCTATATAGAGCGGAGTACAAACATTTATCTATATACACTTAATAGTTCGGACTAGTTCACAATTGTAGTCAAAAAAGTGCATTTTAAGGAGATTTTTACAAATTTACAAAAGGGAACACTGATGGCAGGCAAGTGTTCGCTAATTAGTCGCTTTGCACGGAGACTGCCGGACGAGGCCTCTGCGAGTCTTGCAATGAACCGGCATAAACACGAAAAATGTAGGGAACTGGCGAAGAATTACATCACGAACTAAAACAGTTCGTAGCTTCTTCGGTAGCTAGACTATTAACCTTTGGTACGCTTTAGTACTGATCATGCATCCCTACATTTAATTTAACCATGCCAATAAGTTCATACTTGGAACAGCCAATATTTGGCATAGCATACGAAAGGTTAATGCACTGCTTTATAATGCTCTTCCAAAAAAACAAAATGGCGTCCTTTACATTTAGCTTAACAATGTCAGTCAATGAGATTATTTGTAATTGTAGAAAATACAATGTGGGTAAGCTTATGAGCTATCGAGTTAACTCATTAATACTCTGTTAAAAGATCATTTTGTATTTATATAAATATTGCTTTGTACAAAAACTATTTCGAAAAGTTAATAATTTAAAAAATGAAAACTGTAGACAAGAACATAAGTGGTGAAAATGTTATTAATATAAGATCATCATACATAAGTCGGTTTTAAGTAAAATATTTTCAGAGTAGAAAATAAAAATCAGAGTTTAGCTCCAGTTTTACTAGTATGGAGGTCGTCTGTCGATCTCTAAAATAAGTCAGATTTTCAGCCGGCAGTAAAACTACACTTGTCATTTTACGACGCGGGCCAGGTCGCAAGTGTGAAAGCCATAAAGTACGACGAATGACAAAAACATGAGTCGGAAGCTTGGGTGAAATTCAAAATCTCCCACCGGGACACCTACAACTATACTGTACATGCGGATACCCGCATAAAGCTCTCTTAAAAAAATTTACAAAAAGTTTCAACGTACAATAATTAGCCTATCTACTAGACTTTATTTACAATTATTGCTATCGAAATGTTGCGCTTACAACGCCCCAGTCCTAGCTGGCTTATTGCCTCTTCTAGCAACTTATAATTCATCGAAATATATATTTTACTCTATTCAAAAAGAACATTTTGTAGCGGAGACAGCATTTTATAAGAAACCATTTTCAATGGTCGTGTATTGTCATAATGAACTTTTAATGTGATTTTGAACAGAGTTTTATGAAAATAACGCTTAGAAAGCAACTTAAAATAAGATTGGCTTCGTTATGATATGCTTTTAATTTTAGTAAAGGAATGATAGATTAATACAAGATATTTCAAAACAGTATTATTAAACAAATATCATAACTATACGATTCACAATACAAGATTCCAAAGACTAAGCCACTGTAATTTCCCCTATAACTTTAAAAACTCATACATTTAATCACTAGAAAGAAAGTAATATATCTATTTCAAAAGAAATAGATTCTTTACAAGCACGTCTGTTACCCATTTTTCGCTTTTATTCCATCAATAAAGTAGGCATGAAAATTTATTTCTTTAACATTGTTTAAATAATAATATATCCTAATATATATTTAGTGCCAGAGAAATTGCTTTCAGTTCCAACATTGAACATAACACCAAATATTACCATAGGCGCTATGCCTGTAATATACAAATAAGATTGAAGAAGTATTTAAAGCTGACCAGACAGAAACCGTCAGTCTTATTTCGGAACAAACATCTCTAAATCTTTAAATGCCATGATTTAAAGTCTGTCTGTGTTTACATACTTCTAAGCTCTTTGCAGCCGTTCTACTTATCTATTTGGCTAGTTTCTTACGAAAACGGCCCGATTGATAGATCAAATACCTAAAACGTCCACGGTAACCCCCACTGCCCCCTAGCAAGCACATTCGATAGTCCCTTCTCATTGTCGTCATCTAAAGCACGGTAACCGGGCGCGTAAAATTCGAATAAGGTGGAATGTACGACAAAAATACTGATATCACTTAGACGTGACGCGATAGCCTGTCGAGGGCCTTACTCAATGTGCGTTCGGAAGGTTCTGCTTCTGCGACGGGGCCGGGGGGTGCGGGCGGCAGCGCGGCCTGCGCTCGCGCCCGCGCCAGTGCCTAGGCGAGCGCGGGCGCGGCGGGCCTCGCTCAGGGACGATGAGGATGCGCCGAACTCAGCGAAGAACTACGCACAGACCGGAATCACTGCTCTTTTCCGAGGCGCAAGGCTCCCCGCCGGCCACGAATTTGACTACGTTAAGCCTGTGATCTGATTCACCATGTATCGTCTCGGCCGCCTCCAGGCAGCCGACGCTCCTGTTCGTGATTCTTTCCGCATTAGTACCCGGGTAACGCTCGATTCTGTCGCATTCGGCGTCGTCGGGCTGTCGGCGACGGACGGAACGCTTGGCCTGTGGAGCCGTCTCTGGCGGCCGGTGCGACGGTTCGTCTGATCTGTGGACGAGAGGAGACGTTCCGAACTCTTACTCCGCCGACTACCAACGCCCGCTTCATAACACCCGGAGTCACGGGGAAATTGCCGCCGACCGAATGGTGAATCGCACCTTCGGAACTGGAGCCACCGCCTTCTCCTTCACAGTCACCTTCGCCACCTAAGACAATCAGAAATAATCCTTTATCACTAACGTCATTAATGTAATCACACGACAAACTCATAGTCATTAAGGTTTACTCTAAACTTACATTCGAGTTGGTGCAGCAGTTGTACAGCAGCCAGAATGCGAGTGCGGTGCTCAAAGGGGTCATTATTCCTAAGTAGTCAAGATCGGATGGTTCGATTTCTTTAAAGAGTTCTATATCTTCGTATCCATTTCTTGCAAAGGCCACTGTGTACTCCGGTAAATCTATTCTCCTCAACATTCTTCCACCGTTCTTGGTCGCGTTTCCCAAAGCCTCTCCCGGCTCTTGCACCATTTGGAATGACCTCGATCGCATCGTTTCTCTGTCGGATAGTACTTCAACGTTTGCGAATTTAAAGTTTCCAACTTTGTTATTTAAACGCCTCGCCAGATCCCAGATGCGTTCATGTTGATTACCTCGATGATGTCCCCTTTCTGTCAACAAATAATGATTCGACTTTATGAAAGTTTCTCAGCGGTATGCTGGGGTTAATTGGCTGTGTAATTTGCATGGTATCTTACCTTGTATCTCAAAGCATCTTTGTCGTAAATATTGGGCACGAAATCAACGAGCGCGCGCGCCCTGCACAGCATTTGCGGGCGCGAGTAAGCTCCGCCCGGCCGGACTTAATTCTATATTTTCTTCTGCCGAGAGAGATGAGTGATTACTACCGGCTCGAACCAATGCTTGTGTGCCTGGACATAAATAGTTTAGATTTAGGCATTTAGGTTTTTACGATTCTTTTATTACCACGACATTGAAACTAGAAATACCTGTAGGTACATCTTTGTAAGACTGTGAATAGGTAGGACACCGTTAAACAGGTTAGTGCGATTAGTAACGATTATGCAGGACTTGGTAATAAATTTTACTACCTATTACAAGACCATTATTATCTGTAAGTAATATATGGGGAGTTATTGGTACAAAGAAAGGAAAGACAAACTTATTTACAAAAAACATTTATATTAACACGACAAAAACTCAATAAATCCACTCACTACTGCCTGATCCGCTGGGAAGACTTTCGAACGAACTATTAGAACAAGGGAACGCTTGGTCGGCGCTCGTCCGCCGGTCGGTGCCTTCCGGTCCGGTCTCTTGTCGTAATCTTGAAATTTTTCTTTGTACATCTTGCCTAAGCCCTCGCACTTTTCCTGCAAGGTTGGAAACCCTTCGCACTCTTCAGCCGACTGAAATTATTAAAAAATACTAAGTGGAAGAAGGGCTTGCAAGTCAAAAGCGATATGCGATTGTCAGGCTAATTTATTAATTTTTAATGCCAATTCATCTCGAATAAACCAATTTGTATTAATAATCAAGCGCGGAAAAGAAGTCTTATTATACCTGGTGCACGGTTGCTATATGTTGTGAATCAGTTTCGCTTTCTTGATCTTCGTAATCCGAAGAAGCGGGCGATAGTGGGTCGCCTATCCGGTATCCTGACATTTGCCGGTAGCCTCTTCTGGAATCCCTCTCTGACCTCGTGGAGTCCAGCGATATTCCAGACAGCCTCGAGCCTATAGACTGTATATCGGACGCAGCGTAATCCCCGCTCTCGCGGTCCCTTGCTGTTCGCAACGGGATCACGGTTGTCGGGTAGGGTCCGCTCTGCGGAATTATTAATCCCCGTCGAGGGGCTCTCGCTAGGCTTATGTCGCCGGCGGTTCTGAGAGATATCACGCCTTCACCTCTCGATTCATTGCGGAGGTTGAGAGTGAAGCACACGCGGCCATTTTGAAAACGAGGCGGCCGGGGCTCCTCCGCCCATGAGAAAATCTTCGGGGTCGCTCTCGTACGGCGGCTCGTCATACCAGTGCCCTCGCCCGGACAGACCTCTCGCCTCGTCGTCGTACATATACGTATCGTCTGTAAACGAGCTCGTCATTAGACTATGTCAGCGTACCAGTTTTCATTAGCGCAAATAAAAAAACGTGCGAACATAATTTGCGAAAAAATTTACCGTAAAATGACCATCCGTAATCCGGTGGCGCAAAGTGGCGGTATCACTGACACACTGCTCTCAAAGCTCTGTGTACGAACATCGGAAAGCCGTGCGTGGTTTGATGCAAAATATTTTTAAAACACATGCATGTAGATTTTTATTTAACGCAAATTAAATGTTTGATGGATGAAGGTGAGTTAAATAACTGCCACTCTTAATACGGGGCGTTAGACGTCATTTTTTTGCCTTTCATTGGCACTTTGTTCTGTAGACTGAAACATGATGTTTAATGATGTTTTGTCCCATTAACGGGAACGTGACAATAATGATCGATGGACGATGCACAACAAAAGCACACAGTACAATATTAAAATAGGTACATTTGTAACTTATCAAAAAATAAGCGTTCCGCAAATATAGATACTCAATAACAACACTTAATTAGGTATAAAATCGACATCGTGCAAGCAACATGCGAAATTAAGGTAAATTATGTAAAAATGTTTGTCGAAATCATTTAAATTGCATTGAATATGTAGATTATCATACAAGAGTTACAATGTGCAAATCAAGTTTTTTTTTTAATGAGGATGGACGAGCACGAAACTATTGCAACTTCGTCAATCAGTCATAATTATTAGTACACATAATGATGATCTAATAATGATTCTTATATTTTTGTAATAATGTATTACCTATTGTGTGTACTTTAGCAAAATGTGATTTTTAACTCATGTGAACTAATGTACTAATGTTTACTATTCACATGTATAGTATGATTTAAAAGTATGCGATGAAAATATCATTGATTATTAATCAGGTAACACAACAACATGTAACATACCGCCAAAAGGTCCTCGCACACCATCCCGTCCCATGTTCATCAGTCCATGTCTAATATCCCTTAAAATCTGTAACAAACACATAAATTTATCAATTCATACAAAAATCCTTTCGTTATCCTGCGACAAGGTAAATTTAAAAAGTTCCAACATCCAACATTAAAGACTTTTATAAGCTTTTTTTACGCCATAATTCAAGAATTTTGTAAGTGACTTTAGTAAAACTGAAAGTCATGTATTACGAGGCTTAAAGG
Source organism: Cydia pomonella (assembly GCF_033807575.1). Lineage (NCBI taxonomy): Eukaryota > Metazoa > Arthropoda > Insecta > Lepidoptera > Tortricidae > Cydia > Cydia pomonella. Next base: position 7,067,809 of record NC_084710.1, on the reverse strand, counting down.
TGATAAATGACGAAAAAGTTTCCAATGTGCCTTTACAAATTAGGCTCCACCTATAGAATAAGTTCGTCGATAAAAAGCAATATTCAAAGAAATAAATTCTTAGACAGAAAGAAGATTTGAATACTTCTGAAGTATAAATACGGAGCAAATAGTTTTACACAATAGTTATACAAGTATGTCTGAAAAGATATTATATATAAGAGAAAAATTGACAATTTAACAAAAAAAAAAAACGATCAATAACCAATCGTGTACAACTCAATTTGTATGGAGATATCGACGTCCAATCCAATAAATAAAAAAATAATCGACGTCATACCAATCGCCGTACCATGTACCCCAAATTCATGCGGCAACAGTTTATGGCGCAGTAAAATTTCAATGTTCGATATTCCAACGCAGGGTCTCATAGTTTTACGAGAGTTCTAAATGTGCTGAGCAAGGGCTTCCGAAGTTTCGAAGGGAAGCGATACAACTGCCTCTAATAGGCTTAGCTCGAGATTAGGGCACGATTAGCCCGCGGTTCGGCTCGCGCGTCGAATGTTCGAGACACTTGAAGATTACATGTTACTGCGACTCTCACATCAGATTATGTTTTGGATGTGTGCGGATAAGTTGGGATGGTAACGGCCTTTCCGTGTAATGCTAGTGCAAACAGTAGGAGGGCTATATTTCATACGGAAACAAGCACTGACTCGGTTATGTTGGAGGCTTGGATTACTTTTGTATATATTAAGTGAGTGAGACGTAAATTTAATAATTTTTATGTACCTATTTAAGTATGTAGGTATTGAGCTTAGTATGTTTCGGTGTCCTCTGAGATGGGGATGGTAATTGTTTATCTTTTTTCAGTCGGTCACTCATGTTGAAGACCAGGCTCCTCCATGGGCTTCTACTTCTCGCCAAGCGCATGGCCTCGTGAAGTTTTAATTGCATAGATGCAGGTGCAGCGATTGTTTATAACGATGTCTATATGTAACTATAACGATGTTTTTATAGTATTGGTAGTGACTGTCCAAAATATAACAATTACCTACGTGAAAACTATGTTGTTTAAATTAGCTTGACGTAATAGTAAAGGAATTACCTCTTCCTGTTCTCTCGCTATTTTGTCTTTTTCTTCATTGCTTCCTGAACTTTTAACTGTAACAAAGGATAAAGTTCATTAAATGCATAAATTTAAAGTTAGCTGCTTTTTGATATCCTTGAAGGCTTATTAAAATGTACTTAATAAGTACAGACGTTTTATTTGGTTTTCGATATAATGTAATCATATCACACACACACGTGTGGTATATTATATGCATAAAAGATTGCAGACAATATTAACATTGCTGCAAATAAACGAACATAAAACAGTATCAAAATAAAAATGTATACTATTCCTTATGTTCACGTTCAGTAAAACCAGTTAAATTATGTAGGTGTATAATATAACATAGCAAACTTTATGTGAACATTGTGAATTTCTGAAAAATGCTAACTTCATGCACTCATGCTGTGTGAGAAAACTAGAAATAATAAAGTGCAACTTAAAGTACCATTAAAAGTGCAAACTTTGTGCGTGCTGTGATAAAAAATTCAAGCTTTATAAGTATGTCAAATAGAAATCCAATTCAATGTCTGTAGAACAAAAATGTAATAGAGGATAAGTTTTTCAGTATGAAGACATGCTCATATTTGAACAACTACTGAAACTGTCAACTGCTTATTTTTTAAAGAACCCATGAGACAATGTGAGAGTATGAATAACCAAAAATAATGAAATGATCCACCTCCAATTCTTTTGGGCATGCCGAATAAAAATGTGTCCAAAAATGCATTGTTTAGAATTTTGAATTTGAAAGCCTGTTAACTCTCCGTTGGCAAATAATAATAATATAGAAAATGAATTACACGTATAGTTATAGTTACATATTTAGATATTCAATGTTGGGATAAGTACAAACAAAAAATGCTACTAGTAATATTGGAATTTTAAAACAGCAGAGGAAACCTAAACTAAATTATACACCTAAATAAACACTTATTTATTGAAGTAAATTGATGAGCAATAAAATAAAAACGCCAAAATCAAATCGAGTATATAATATATAAACTACACACAAATTATTTGCCACTCAGAGGATAACGGACTACAGCTTTTTCCTCCTACAAGATTTTAACAGACAAAAAAAATCTCCAAATATTTCATGAGAAGTTATTTACGTGTAAAAGTTATGGCTGTTTTGTAGGTGTTAAATACCATTATGTTATTACGCCATGACCAAGACACCACATGCCAAAACTGGCCACACTGTATCATGCATTCAACATTATATGTATTTGTCAATGATGTCTGTCAAAATCCGTAAGCAGGAGAAGCTAATGCGCTCACCCTATGTATAGTTTCTTCAAATGTGTTGGGTTGGGCGTTCATTTGAAAGAAGCGGAGGCGATCATAGTCTCTCGGGTCTACCATGGAGCGCAGGGCCGTGTCGGGCCCCGGGCCCAGACCCAGCCCGCTTTGCAGCACGCTGTCCGGGGTGTCCACCTGGGGGAAATGGGTTAGATGCTGAAACTAGCGATGGGGGAGTATTTTTGGAAACGAATGCTGTATGTGAAAATTTTGGAAGGGCTTTTTTTATAAACATAACCTTGTAAAGCTTAGTTTGTTGTCCATAAACTATTTTGAAAATTCCTTTCTACTGTGCAACTTCTTAGCAGTAAAATTTTAGCATTCATATATAAACGATAAAAATATATATGCATCTGCACACCTTGCTTTGAGTTGTCTCAGTCGCATAGATAGTAAAGTTTACATTACAATTATTTTAGAAAGCTAAAATGCAGAACTCATTTGCATAAAATAAGCATCTCTGCCTCATTTAGGTCAATGAAAATAAATAAAGAAAATTTCCTCATAATAAAATCAACATTAAAACTGAAGAAGACTATAAAAATGATCATTTATCACGTCCTTGACTAGTCATTTTTCTTAAACAGGATCCTCTAATACACTGGAAACTTCTTGAGGATGAAACTTTTTTACAAATCACGGTCGTTCCGCTCGTATGATAAATTACATTGACCGAAAGCCTTATCGAGAAAGCTTTTACATTTATAAATTATATAATGAAGTTTCAGTACGCGTCCCTGATTTTCGGTATCAGTCTTTATTAAGACAGCCTGTGAGCTCCTCCAGTAAAAATAAATTGTGGGTCAATCAACTTTGTCTTGTAGGTACTTTTGCCATAGGTAAACGTTTTGAATAACATATATGTTGATTTTAAATAATATGTGAGTGTAATACTCGCCGATAAACGTAACGTTTTGCGAAACGGATATAATTGTAACTTGTACCATGCTTATTATTAGAAATTAATAAATAAACTGTTGTTACAAATTAATGGCTATGTATCTGCGGGCCCAGGAGCTGTACCTATATATAAAACCGTTATTCTATCCTCATTAGTGTCTCAAAAAAGAACTTGAACTAAAACATAGTCTTAAAAGAAAAGTTATAACAAAGGCTAACTTCAGTAACAAAATAAAACACCGGCTGAAAGCTCTCTTTCCCAAGTATCTCTTTAGGACATAGAGCGTTTTCTAATACTAGTAATGGGACTAATGGGTGTATTTATTAAGTAAATAATTAATTTATTATTACTATAACACTCGGTCATTGCTATAAACAGATAAACAATAGGATCATTAGTACTCAATTGAGCCAGGCACTCCTTACTAGAGCTGAAAACATTTGGCCGAATAACGAAGTTCACTTAATCATTAGATCAACTGCCTTAAAAGGTAAATAGTTTTAAGTGCATTTTTAGTGTAATAGTTAGTCCGAAAACGAATTTAGTATTCAAAGTTACTGTGTGTAAGATTGAAATGTCTAGACTGCGGAACACAAAGAAAAAGAAAGTCATATGTTTAATATTGATTCTTAATTGTATGTTTGAAAGGGCGGGGCGTGAGCCGGCAAAACTAAGATTTGCTAGCTAGGCGCAACACTACACCCAAATACACTAGAACAGACAAAAACATATAATTTATCATCCACACTTAAGCAGCTAAGAATATCTACATTACAATGAGGCGATATGGACGAATCAATTTATCATAGAGGGCACAAAGCTCGCCCATTAACTTCCAGCTTGATAAGGGAATAATGCGAATAGCCGACAATGGGCCTATAATGTGACAACCCTACGCTGCCTTAATTCGAACCTTTCTGAATTTATTGCCGCCTTATCAAAATCACACACTCTAAATTCAAAAAAAATCCGTTAAGGCCTGCTCTTTGAATGCGGAAATCGTAAAGATCGATCGACTGTCATTAAATTTTGGCCAGTGTTTGCCATCTTCATTGAAATTTTACTCCGCTAGCTGGCGCGGGCGCACGCTCGCGGGTGCCATTGTTGGTAGGCCAGATAGCGTTTACTATTTTTCGTTAACCCGCTCACCCGTCGTTGTTTTATTACATAGTACTCATGGCCAATTCCTGTCTCCGTCACGAGATCAGCTACATGTCATCATAATATTGCATTGTCATTGCATGTACATATGTATGCAAAATTTCAGCTCAATCGGAAATCGGGAAGTTGGTCAAATTTTCTTCCAAGATTTGGCTCACACTGACTAACATTACATACGGGTAAGTCAACTAAAAGCTAGAAAAACTTTACATTAACTACGACAAAACTAGTGTAAAATTAAGTAATGAAAATTCTTTGTCACAGATAACAAAAGACATTTTTATTGGTTTATTAAATAAAAACAGTTTAGTTCTATCAGCTGTATCATAACGATCTTTCATTCCATAATTGTTATTTCGCGTGCCTCCCGAATTTCAATTAGTATCGCTTCACAAATTGACATAAACTATTTCGTTTCAGGCTCCGTTATTGTTTTACATTTTCATTTTTTATGGCTTTATGTTTTTGTTAAACTTGTTTCCCTTTAAGATGCAAGGTTAAAAACTAGTGCCTACGCCAATTCAAGGGATTAGTAGCGGACCCCAGGATCCAATGAGCCGTGGCCAAATGCCAGGACAATGCGAGGAAGAAGTTTCCCTTTAAGATATTTTTTTTTTTGTATATTATATTTTGAAAAAAAAATGGAATTCCTATAAACCTAGTTTTTCATCGTGTCAATAACATACTAAAAAAAACATGGAGAATGGAAAATATTTAGAAGTGGAAGAACGTTTTCTCTTTTTGTATAGAGATCACGTGGTATAGATCCCTCTTAAGATTTTCTCATTATAGATAGCTTACTTTTAACAATAAAACTGTGAGACTTGAACATATTAAAAGTACTTTAAACGGGTAAGTCACATATACTTAGTTGAGACAGCGCTGTCGGTGCTCCAGTCGAAGATCCTCGAATACGGATAGAAACATGTCGGAGTGTTTATTCAATCCCGTTTAAAATAATAATACCTATATCGTTACGATAACTCATGTGAAGACGCAAAAATATCCAAGAGAGGTAAATAAAAGACATTTATTTACGGTATAGGTAATATTCACAGAAATAAAAGTAAAAGTACGGTTAAAATAAGACCTAGACTCCCAAGAGATTCCACGTAACACAATTCTTCGAAAATATAATCTAAGTTGAAAACGTTGCGAAAATACTGTAGGTAACAACATGATGAACGAGCTGTGAAAATACATTCGCAAAAACTCGTAGCACAGTTTTTATAATACCTAATATAATAAAAGTATTTCAAGAATAAATAGAAAGCACATGTGGGATTAGACTCGCAAATTCAAACAAAATATTTATTTTGCCAAGCAAATATATACCTACACGGCTACCACGAATTGGCATTTGACATTTACGTTCGTGAACGTCAAGTGTCAACTCGTGGTACAGCTACTAGGTCATTATTTTCATCTGAGCAACATTTACTATGAGACCCGCCCCGTCGCGAAAAAGTTGGCTTCGTAGAAACAGAAACATCGACATCTGCCCGCGTAGCCAACGTGTCAATCGTTAACGCTCCGTAGCGAACGAAACGCAACTGTCACTGTCCCACTAATATTGGAGAGTGATAGAGAAAGATGATTACGCTCCGCTACGGAGCGTTAACGATTCGCTACGCGGGCTGATCAGCAAAATTTTCTTCGCGTTTCTTCGGTTCTCTTATCGCGAATTCGGGATTGTTTCCACAATAGTTGCCAAGTATGACTTTTAAATTCACCTCGTAAAATATGCCAAGAGTTGAAAAACTCCCGATACAGGGTGTTTATTTAGTCACCTGCAATAATTTACAGGCTGAATATATAGGTCATTTTGAGCATCTTTCACTATGGGACCAATCTCGAAATCACGAAAAAAAATTACTCTTCCATAGAAAATGTCAAAGTCCGTCAGCCAAAATGTATGAAATAAACATTTTTTTTCGCGGTTTCGGGGTTCGTCCTATCGTAAAAGTTGCTCAGTATGACTAATATATTTAACCCGTATGTTATTGCAGGTGACTAAGAAACTCCCTGTTTGCACGTTTCTTATGGAAGAAAACTGTTTCAAAAACCATGCATCAACATGAAACAATGTACAATGCTTGTCTAAAGTAGTTCTACATCGGTTCCAATTTAACTAGCAATGCAACATGCAACCTAATCTTATCGATACATGTAAAATATTTATGGGTGACATAAGGCTACCAAACCTACCAAAAGCTACTATAGTCTGCGGCAATAACATTTTATAGCCGATATTCCGAGTCAGCAAAACATTGACTACCTCTTACAGACTTCGTATTTTGAAACATGTTTTCAACTGTTTGCGATCGCGATCACCATGCTTTTATTATTCTACTCAATTGCTAGTTTGGTGGCCATTAACCCATGTGCGTCAATGGCAAGTTTTATGAAAGCTACAATTTCACAACTCTAAATCGGCTTTGTACCGAGCTTGATCAATGAATCATGACAAAAAGAATTTAGTATCGAGGCGTATTGTCAAAGCAAATTTTGTAGTCAACTAAATTTACTGTCATCCTTCGACACGAGACTAAAAGTATAGCGCCATCTATTCGAGCATACATTTTTCTTGATTTTTCGAGGCACGTGTTCTACTTAGACTTTATTTATCTTATACAGCTTAAACGTTGTTGTCGGTTGAAAATTGTAAAGTCTGTAGCTTAAATCTGTAGTAGCAAAGGGTTAACCTGTAACTTTATAAAATGCTGGTTAGGCGGTAAAAGTAGGCGCGACTGAAAAAAGACACATTGTCGCATTCTCATGAAGGCCAATTCAAACTTATATTTTGACATCGAAATGATATCACAACCATGTGCTTTGCATGTACGGATAAGTACGAGAAAATTCACACGCGATCGATAGCAAAATGATATCATTTAATATTATTTCTATACTAAAACGCAAGTTTGAGTTGGCATCTTGGTGGAATGGACTGATATAATGATATTGAAACGTAATTGAAAGTTTTTTCATAAGTTTCATCTAGTGGATGGGTTATCTGCGACAGGAACATAACGTATAGTAGGGGTGCAATAATGTTTGTAAGGATACACTACGGCAAGGTGCCAACATTGCATTCAAGGAACTCCAATAGCGTCGTGGCAGTAAAAGCGCAATAAAATTGTTAAGTCATTGTTTTATTTCGACTATCAAAATGCTGTTTAACCTAGTTTGGAGCTATTTAGCTTTTATAAGTTATTTTATTACTTAGTAAGTTAAGTATTTTATTGTAGGACATGCTTCAGGTATGTGATATATTCTGACAATTTAACTTGATTTATATTTAATTGAATGATACGTTTTTTCATATCATCCATTAATTACATCACACTAAAAATCGATTTTTATGATATTCTTATGAAGTGTCTGGTCTTCAGAAGAGACACACAATAACTACGCCCGCTATTCCATAAATTCATTTCAATTAAAAAAATAGCAGATACATTTATTATTTCTATTGTTCTAGCTCAAGAAGTATATTGTGCTGAGTCATCAAAATAAACGATATAAATACAGAATCGTAAAGCGATTAAGCGTTGTAATGTAATTTAGCTCCCATCGTTACGTATCTGTCATTATGGTGGCGCTATAAACATTATGCCGTATAACAAGCTAATTATAATGAACTTTAATTGCTATAGTTAAGTTATGGCCCATAGACATTCAGTTGAATAATGTATGCCAGTAAGTAAGTAAGTAAGTAAATATTCTTTATTGCACCAACAATAAAATTATACATTTTACATACATGTAAAACTACAAATAAATTTTAATGATAAATAGAACCAGGTAACAATAGGCCAGTTTGAATATTGAGAGTTTGACTCGGTATTTGGGACATTCCTCGGACCTGTGACGTCTCCTCTGTCATTGTCAACGTCGTGCCACTCGTGCCACAAGATCGAACAGATAGCGTTAGTGGAGCTATAGATCGTGTCATTCACGAAGACGCGTGCCTTAACTCGTATTGTCATGTTGTTAAAGGTTACATTAGACAAATCTACGCGTCGTCGCGGATGACATGAACTATACCTTTATACAAAGAATGCAAGCTTTTACTATACATTCCCTACATTGCGTTTACGGATTATATATAGTATATTTGACGACCAGTCTGGCGTGGTGGGTCACTACCCGTTACCCTGCCTATTAAGCCGATGGTCCCGGGTTCAAATCCTGGTAAGGACATTTATTCGTGTGATGAGCACGGGTATTTGTTCCTAAGTCATAGTTTTCTATGTATTTAAGTATTTATAAATATTTATATATTATATATATCGTTGTCTAAGTACCCACAACATAAGCCTTCTTGAGCTTACTGTGGGACTTTAGTCAATTTGTGTAATTAATAATGTCCTATAATATTTATTATTTATTTGTATGTACGACTTCTAGCCAACTCTTATTGGACTTCCGTCCTTAGGCACATCATCCGGATGGAGAGGGTACTCTCTCTTGTCCTGTGTCTGCATTCCATTTCTTCTTCCTCGCGTTGTCTCGGCATTTTTCCTCGGCTTATCACGAATGAATCGGCGTAGGCTATTTACGAAAGCGACTGCCATCTGACCTTCCAAGGTAAACTAGGCCTTATTAGGATTAGTCCGGTTTCCTCACGATTTTTTCCTTCACCGAAAAGCGACTGGTAAATATCAAATTATATTTCGTACATAAGTTCCAAAAAAGTCATTGGTACGAGCCGGGGTTTGAACCCGCGACCTCCGGATTGCAAGTAGCCCGCTCTTACCGCTAGGCCACCAGCGCTTCCGCTCTTCTCTGCATTCCTCTTCATAGAACTTTTTCAACGTTTTAAAGTGATGATTTTCTGCAATATCCTATGTCCGTAGATCTTTAGGAAATTCGCGCTGGGAGATACAACGGTAGACGATTTCGTAGAATTCTTCACTTATCGAATAGGGCAAGTCACATTCCTTTACTTTCAAGCATTCTTAGGTCACGATAACCGCTTTTTATTAGCGGGCTGTATACTAGTTTACCACGGTAGTAGTATAAAAGCAGCTCCAAGATAAGTAGAAATATTGCAAAATAATATAATTGATTCAAATCAATTCGATAATATTCTAAAATAACAATTCAGATATTTAGGTTTTTTTTATTTATTTGAACTGAAATATACCATATATATATAGATTACTATATTTTGAATACGCTATATTTATACACGTACCAGATACAAATAAAATACATACATAAATAAATAAAATAAATAAATGAATAAATATTATAGGACATTATTACACAAATTGACTAAGCCCCACAGTAAGCTCAAGAAGACTTGTGTTGTGGGTACTTAGATACGTAATAAATATATATATATATATATATATATACTTAAATACATAGAAAACACCAAAGTCTCAGGAACAAATATCGGTGCTCATCACGCAAATAAATGCCCTTACTAGGATTTGAACCCGGGACCATTGGCATCATAGGCAGGGTCACTATCCACTAGGCCAGACAGGACGTCAAAACATACATGGTTCATAATGTGTTGTCATGTAATGTTATAATGTGTTGCTAGTTTGCCATGAGGCCCCTGAAGTTTAAATTTAAGCGACGACAAACCTAACCGATAACGATATATCCTGTAACATATATATTTACACACGCCCTTTAACGTATTCGCCAAACATGGAGCACAAGCGAAGCGGTTCTAAGTCACGCAACTCATCTCGGCCGAATTAAGTGCTACATTTTTCCACGTCCGCGTTATATTTATTAATCTCTGGCATAAACCACCTCCGACAGACTGTGCATTAGAAATAGTTTAGGAAGACTGGCGGTATCTTACAACCTCGCGCTCTTTCGCTCGTTAGTACCGCAAGCCACGCCGGTCAAGTGCTTCCAATATTAAACCTTACTTATCTACTAAATCTACTCAGATTATTCTATGCCGTTTACAACGGCCCATATTTATATCAACCTAGAACTCGACATCATTTATAGTATTAATTTTATACAAACAAGAGATGTTTCATATAAAATCTCTAAGCTTATAATATAAGCGGAAGCCTCTTTATGACTCTTTCTATCATAAATAGACATCTATAGCTACTGTACCATGGTTGTTATAATAATAAATTTTGAATGACTTCCGCATACATTGCAATTTATAAGCTATCATGAAAAGAGCCTCCGGTGGTAAAATGTCGTCGCAACTAAAATGTGATTTTGTAATTAATTCAGCTTCACCTAAGTATTTGTTTCTGTTATCTCCACCACCCAAAAGTTGCCTGGAAGAGATCACTTTTAGCAATTAGACTGGAGGCTTTTGTGTACCAATTAACATTGTTTAGTTTCAGTTCCCTCATTTGTTTTTTTTTTTAACATCATTGAACAATAATTTACATTAGTGTTTTGTAAGGGCGGGTCACAACTGAAGTGTATCCGTACTAAATATTTAAGCATGTCAGCGCCGCGTCGTGACCATGCGTTCACATGCTCCATCTAGAATTGCGATCTGTAATCTCCGGCCACGTCACCGCATGCCTTTTGAGAAATGACGGCTGCCAAAGCTAAGTCGGTTGAGCCAAGGCAGGGTTGAGTTATGGTTTGTACAAGGGGCTCGAGGCCATTAGGGCAGCTCTAATCCTTATCGCGCGTTGCACTTAGGATTAGCCCTGTTCGCATTGGCAGTGTCCAGCTTTGATTAGGGGTGTTTTTTGTGTACATGTGACAGTTTGTTGAGGTATTTGAAGGATTCTATGTTTTTTAGCTTTTTCGTATTTTATTTTAGGCAATAGAGAGAGTTGTGGATTTAAATAGTCTCTATTCGGTTAGCATTGAGTCTCCAGCTTTGATAGGGGTGTTTTTTGTGGAATCTGCGCTTGGATAGTTGCTTTTTTAACCGACATTGCCAGTGTCCAGCTTTGATTAGGGGCGTTTTTGGGAGTAAAGGTATTTTGCATGTGACAATTTTTTTTTAACGATTTTTAACTGATTTTGGCAAAGGCAAAAGTGCGTATGTGTTTTAGTGTATACTCGTAATATGTATTGTTAATCAAAACACCAGCAAACATTTTTGTTCTTGAAGAAGAATGCTTTTATGGGTCTTTATTTGACCGAAATTAAACAGCCGTAGTTACGAAAGCGGAATTCAACGTCAAAGGCTAACTTCCAGCAAGTATCTTTTAATTCAACATTCAAATAATAACGGTTGATTTTACTCAAGTTTGTTCCAATTATTCAGGATGTTAATTTGGTCACCTGCAATAGTTTGCAGGGGGAATATAAAGGTCATACTGAGCAACTTTTACTATGGGACCAACCCCGAAATCGAGAAAAATACATTGACTCTTTCATACATTTTGGCTGGCTGATATTGATATTTTATATAGGAGAGTCAATTTTTTCCCCATAGTAAAAGATGCTCAGTTATGACCTTATTATATATTAACGCCGTTAATTATTGCGGATGACTAGATTAACATCCTGTATTTAAAAGTAAACGAAAACCGAACAGGAGGCAGATTCTAATTTTTGTCATTGTTGATATTGTTCTGATATGACTTTGACACGGCTCGCAATGCATCTCACATACACCGATAACTGACTTAATACATACGCGCGAGGAACCCCATCAGCGTGAGTAATTGTCAAGGTCATACAGCCTTACGACCTTAATTTACTACTATTTTTGATACAAATTTTTAAATCAGAGATCAACATCAGTTAATTCTCTTTATTTGTCATTTTTATTTTCGTCTTCGTCCGCGTACTCGTACAAAATAAAAAGCAGTATATCTAGTGTTCATTTTCAAACAAAAGAAAGCGCTTCAACGGTTATATTTCGCGATTAAAAGTACACTTTTAGCGCAACTTCGCTATCGCTCATATTTGCCGCGACAAAAAATACACTGGCGTGCATTATTTAAGCACGCATTACATTCACACGAGCTTCGAGCGCCGGGCCTGTTCCGGTACGATCCCCGCGGTACACTGCAGTGACATTAAACTAATGATTTCCCATATTTTCGAAAAACGCTAAGATATTTTTAAAAATTATGCGATAGTATTTTCCGCGCCAATCACCAACCAATATCGAGCGCGTTTTAGTCTTAATAACCTAATTTTTGGTTATCAAATAAAGCATTCAAAAATACATGATATCAGTACGAGGCGGTCTTAAGAATTTATTTTTAGCGCAATTTATAGTGATCAATATCAAACTGTCTAACAAAAACTGCTAGTTAAATGAACATACATACATATAATAAGATCGACAATGATAAGCCATAATGATACCTCCTAAGAATACTGAGGCAAATTACATTTTTATGATTTTACCACGTTGCTAGCAGTAGCTCTTATATCATTAACTGCGATAAATTTTAGAATTCTATTAATGCAGACATAATCTGAGAGATTCCGCCAGAACAATTTCAAAAGTTTATCGAACTACATAAACAAAATAAGAAAGTTACGTTCCGTTGTACCTTTGAACCTCTCTCCTGCAAAATCCTGATTTTGCACTTGCCACAGTTATCGATTATTTAAATGCCGAAAAACTGTAGAGCGTAAAATCTTTGCCGTTAAGACAAAAAAGCAATTCCAATTTAGTCAGTTATAAGTGAGTTCCCAGCCTAAGTTCCAGTCAACGAACTTTCCCGAAATATTCCCATCCGTTTTAAAGGCCTCGTCCGGACTCGGCCGTGCGTCATACTAATTGCTGGCAGTACATGTCAAAGGGCGACCGGCGTCGAGCCGGATGCATACAATACGGATGGGGGTGTACACTATGTGAAAATAGGGGGAAAGACGGCACATGTCTGGAGGCCGGCTGGTAATGAGTCTAAATTCACGGTTTTTTCGGTTGTAAGCACGGGCTCAGGTGGAAAATGGATAATGCATGTCGACATCTGTACCGGCGGCCGGTTTTTTTTTTTTTGATAAAAAGTCCTGCTCATTCACAAATGTAAAGGTACAGGACTAAGAGTTTAAGTTACATACACAGCGGGATGTTACGTACTGAATTGGGATTTTCAGTGGAATTTCATAAGCGTTATTTTTCACTTAATTCATATTGTTACTAACTGACTCTTTACATTGTACTGCTAAACATAGGTTAGGTAGGACATATATAGATGTACATGTTTATGTATTAAACGACGACAAAACTTATGTATGACGGAAGTTCAAAAAATAGTAGAATGAAAAGCTTTTTAAAACAAACTAAAGACACAATAACATCATTGACGAAATCTTGGTAACTTACAGGCCAATTCAAACGTATACCGACATTAGAATGATATTTGAATCATGTTATCTTGCGTCTCGCCCGCGCCAATACATGTACGGACAAGTACGAGCGAAATGCACGATAACTGAATGGCCTCAGAAGTTTTTCTTATATCAGTGTACGTTCGAATTGACCTGTTAGTCTCTCAAGTTCAGTTTAAATATATGTGGTCAGAATATCTTTTGGAATTTCAGATGTAATTGTCCTTATTGCACTTGAAGCACAAGGACCCTTCTGTGATGGAATGCCACATATATAGAGCCTAAATAGCAAACCGATTGCTCGTTAAAACTGTTCATTAGGCCATGTCAGAGGCCCAGATATCTTTTGAATAGAAATAACCTATAATGATCTATTGAATTTGCAGTACTGGTACAAAATAACTGCTATGGCGTAGGCTTGTTATGTACTGTGCGATATGTATGAGTGCGATTGGAAATTATTTATACAGACATTAGGTAACAACTTAAATGGTTCGATTAAAATGAACTCAATACGCCAAATCGAAATAAGTATCTGTATCGTAAAATTGGCTGTATAGGTATAATATTGACAAATATCACAACATGCACGCCTACTAATTTACTATCAAATTGTAGAATTAAGACAATGGTGGCATTTTGCAAAGACAACTAGCCATAATCCGAAGGTTACGAATGTTTCCATAGGTATTGTTGCATGAAAAATCCTAATGTATAGCCGAAATGAATTTCTATGTAAGTGCTGGATTTTGTTACCCATACCATAGAGAAAGGAATTATACTTAGACGGCACGGTGCTAAATGTTTCATGGTACTTGGTACCTAGTTTATCAAACGTTAGCGCTTGACAATCTATCTATTTATAGTGATAATGTATCGGGACTAGGGTTTGCAATCCGGATCGGAAATGTATGAAATTATCTGGATCTAGATCCGGATCCACGAATCTTCCCATACATTTCAGATCCGTCGCTGCAATTTTTAGTTGCGCGTTTCAGAGGTTCCCAGACTTTCACAGAGCTTTTTGCCCAGACTGTCACAGAATCTACAACTCTCAAACAGTGCAGACTTAAGGATGACTTACGCAAAAGTCCGGGTGCGCGCCGAGGCTTCCAACACTTTGTTTTCAATGACAGATGATCGGTGATCAAGTGTCAGAGCCCTCGAACCGACAGGGTCCGTTCTAGTGTGAGCCATCCTTTAAGATCAGTTTCGAACTATAATCCTCAACTAGTACTCACCCGCTGCGGCGGCAGGATCTGCCTCGGACTGTGGTGCTTCGGCGAACAGGAGCCATGCTTCTCTTTCCTATGAGACTTGAGTCCGCGCAGCAGACGCGAGAACGTGGTCACCTTCTTCTTGGCGGTGCCCAGGCAGTTGTCTGCAGAGGAGACTGTTTTTCGGTTATACAGTTCTTTGTTTTGTTTCTGCTGGTTACGCTAACATAAAGGGCAAGTTGTCCTTTTTAGGGATAATAAGTTTATTAAAGTCAATTAGCCACTTTCAGTGTTTAGCAGTGTCACTTTGGATTACAACAACATAAACGCATATAGCTTGTGTCAGCGCAAGCTAACGTGTATACATATGCAGGTTTCTAGAGAGCATATTTTCTTATACTATCACACTTAAGGTGTGTCACTAGATACTCCCTGCCCCTGCTCGAGACGATATATAGCAAAATGACAATGGTTATTTGAAAAATGATTTAAAGAAATCATTTGTAATGACATGTGTAGATTCTTCTCTTAATTCTCGAATGAAACAACCTTGTCTGTAAAAGATTTTTAGAGTGAAATAATATATTTTTCCGTACAATAAAATACTCACCACTCGGGGGAAATTCGTAGAAGTACGCCGACCGTGGACTCAAACAACTGTAACAAAAACAAAAGACCCATTTATGCATATTCGTGATTACTGTAAATAAATATAGGTATATAGTACAGACGTATTGATGAACAAAATTTAATGAGACTAAGCAGTCATAATAAATATAGTCTGTCAAGCAATGGCTTGGAAAATGTTCCTCAGTAGAAAAAGCGGCAAATTTAAAAAATGTTGACGCGAAGGGTTATTCGTCCCATAGAAAATTTGAATTTCCTGCCTTTTTCTACTGACATGGTAGAGGTTACGAACCTCCGGTTAAATATTGTCTCTTTCTAACAAACAAATATGTCAAAATAACGAAAAGGGACAAACGACTATCAACGGTAGATTTGACAAACATTTAGTGTGTTGTTGTGTTCAAGCCAAGATCGGTCGTAGTTTTTAAGATTAATAATGCATTGCATTGTAATATCGCTAAATTAAAGAAACATTTTCAACCGGAAGCGCGATGGGAAGGAATGTTCAATAAAAATCATAAAAAAGCTAAGATTTAGCACAGCAAGCGATCATTTTGTTATGTTCAACCATAGTCTGAGAGATGAAGACATGAAAAAAAGCTGTTTTATATAAAAATATAGTAGGTCGATGTCTTCAATGGAACAGCTGATTTTTTTTTCTTTCAAACAGTAAATAGTTTGCTAGTGAAACGTTACTTATAGTTATAGCAAAAGTAGCCGGAGCCAATAGTCGCCAAATCTCTCATTTAAAACAAGTCGCACAGGAAATGCAAATGGGGGTGGCTGAGCAGGCAAAAATGGTTTTGCGGAATTCGGCGGTAATCGGTGGCTGTAATTAACGCCCCTAATGATGATTGTCGCGGGAACGGGTCATATAATTGAATTTGGAATGATTGATGCTTTTGATAGACTAGAAATTCAATTGTGTCCTCAGACATAAAGTATATTGTCAATATAATACGACTGGAATAAACATGCAAATAAAAATCCTAAGTATCCTTTGATCCTTTTACATATTTATGGTAACATTTTTAATATTTTGTTACCAAAATAAAGATTTAAAGAAAGTATTTAAACTATGCGCACGATATTGAGGACATGGAAGTTCACTTGACGCGGGGCCGTGCGGGGTAAGCAGCAGTAAAATTTCTTCCTCCGACTACTTCCTAAATTGTGCACAACACTACACGCTACCATAACCCTACACGATAACATAAATGTTTACCAAAAGAAACAGTAAGTAGATAGTTTAATAAGTAGTTAGAAATCACAAAAATACAGTAATTTAATGTTGTTTTTCTATTTTTTTATACCACGTCGGTGGCATTCAAGCATATAGCCCGCCTGATGGTAAACAGTCACTGTAGCCTATGGACGCCTGCAACACCAGATATATTACATGCGCGTTTTCGACCCTTTAAAAACCTGTACACTCTTTTTTTGAAGAACCCCACACTGTAGCCCCTCAGGAAAACCTCGGCAAAGAGCTCACCACAGCCGAAGCGTCCGCGGGAGAAAATTCTTTTGTTCACCTCAATGCACTGTTATTGCTTATGACGTATGTTCGAAGATGACATGTACTGGGACACGGAGGCAAAATTCAAACTTACATTGTGACATTAAAATGATATCTAAATGATGTCAGTCGCTCGTGCGTGTCGTTCACGCCCATACATGTACGGACAAGTACGAGCGATATGCACGCACGAAGCATCATTTCGAAATCCTCTTGATGCCATAATGTAGTTTGATTGAATGGCCCTGTGACGAGCTTTCTGACGTTTACCTTAATAACAATCTAACGTAATCCTACGAAAATCGCACAATCCAGGGCACGTGTGTTTCCAATGAAATTTCCCGAAGAAATAAACTATACCTACGGGGCCATAAGACGCTAGTACGTAGGAGGAAATCTCGTTTGTTTAGGATGCGAGTAGCGACTAGAATTTATTTACGCTGGTAGGAAACTCAATCTTACTTTGTCTTACGTTTGTGCCATGTTTTACTGAACTACGGTACGAAAGTTAAGCTCCTGGTTTTTTTTGTTCATGCTAGTTGTTGGGGATTACAATAAACACATATATATATATAACTAATTCAGTATATCAAGCTCGCACGCTGCGTTTATCATTTTGATGCGTCATAGACTCGAAAGTTTATGTAAATGAGACGCTACTATGGTGGTCTTATTTCTCATTTATCTTTGTGTAAAAATAAATGAAAAACAAATAAGTTTTTGCCAAAAATTTCATTTTTTGTACAAGCTTTTGTCGCTCACTATAATTTTCTTACCAAAGGCAAAAAAAGGCAAAGGCAACTAATAATCATCGAGACAATTCTAATTTTTTTTAAGTTGCGTTGTTTCATCACAGAGTTCCACCTCCACCACCACCTCCTGTCTCTATCATCAGATCAGCTCGATGGTACCATAATATTGCATTGTGGGTGACAACTTATCGAATGTTATCTCTATGAAATCGATAAGTGTGTCAAATTTATCTTCCAAGATTTGATCCACACTAACTAAACTACGAGTAACAAACAAACTTACATACTGACAGGGCAAGTTAAATAAAAGCCTGTAAAAACTAAACGATTGCTCCAGCATGAAAATAATACTACGCTAAAATCAATAGGTTTTGCCCACGGTTGTGTTTGTGATAGCATTGATTAATCGGTCTGTCATGGAGAGTTTAAACCTAGTATTAAAATATATATTCCATTTATTTGTAAAAATGCACGTGAAAACGCTCGTTCTATAATAGATTTATTTATTTATTGATTTTTTATTGTGCTGTACTTAATTGAATCAATAAGTAAATATAGAATTGTATATACTCTATATTTGTCAATTATATACTACCTGACATTCCTTGTGTTAAGTATGTTTGACCTAGATTAAGCAATTAATGTTAATATTGTAAATACTGAAAATATCCTGTATTTTATAGTCGAAAAATTGTATTTGCATGTACCATCAGCCGTAAAAGTGCATGGCGATTGGCGACTTTATCAATGAATTAAATAAATAAATAAATATTATATGACATTATTACACAAATTGACTAAGTCCCACAGAAAGCTCAATAAGGCTTGTGTTGAGGGTACTTAGACAACAATATATACAATATATAAATATTTATAAATACTTAAATACATAAAAAACACCCATGACTCAGGAACAAATATTTATGCTCATCACACGAATAAATGCCCTTACCAGGATTTGAACCCGGGACCATCAGCTTCGTAGGCAGGGTCACTACCCACCAGGCCAAACCGGTCGTCTAATTCATTCATTATTTCTCCATGCAATTTCGCAGCTCACTATACGTGTATTTAACGTAAATAAAGAACCTGAATCTGATAACAGAAATGTATACCTCAAGAACCTCATGTTAGTTAATTCAGAGATTAATAAAGTTTATTGCTAAACAACATGAAATAAACACCTGCACTAACTGAAAGAACGATTGAACGACGCGTTAAAATGATTTATAGGACTTCGAATTCGGGAGTAATAAAAGAAGAGCTTACAGTGTTGGTTTTGTTCTTCATTTCCGAACTAAGCGGCTAATGTAACATTAGATGGCTAAATCGGAAAAAGATTTAACTCGTATATCATTGATTCTTCAAGCCTAATAAGACTTTAAAATCGATTAAGCCTAACAAAGTAAACTGGTTGTGAGCAGTGCCTTGGCGAGCGACAGACGTAACGAAGCATTGCGTTTATGCAGGCACTTAGATAAATCCTACAGCGAAATGACTTGCGGCGCGAGCTTAGAACGAGTAGCGTTGACGTTGTTATTGCGAAAAAAACTAAGATGAACTTAACAAACTTAAATATTTTCACGAAATTACCAACAAAATGTTTCAATAAAAAATTTAGAAGGATCGTGTCTCTAAGGAAGGCCGTACTCTGCAGACTATGTCATTAATATAGATTCAGACTATTAAGTTAGAACACAGACATTAATATTTACGTGTAGGTCTAGTATATACATAAGTAGCGTACGTTGTTAAAGAAAGTCTAGGGACTCTTAAGGTGTCACATAAGTCAAAATACTGCAGTCAAATAACGCAAAATCTTTAAAAGAAGTAAAATGATGAATTGATGACGTACATAACTACCGTACGTGTGTGCCGTACCTCGTTCTACGTTAATGTTTTAACGAGAACTGAAATATAAGTGATGATTGTTATTTCAATTTTAACTTACGTACGTACTTAGGTACTGAGATCTGCCCCTGAATAGAAATGGAAGTAGGGGCGTTACGTTACACTGCAATTACCGACAACACTAATGCTATCCCAGCCCGTTACTCACTTCGGCTTCTTGCTTGCCGTTCCGAGTGTTCCGACGCTATCATCTAGTTAGTCTAACTCCCGAGCGTGTGAATTGAGTAATGACTATTGCAAACAGCATTTATTAGGTTATAATTGAAACCTGATCATGAAAGGGACGTCATATTGTTTCTTACACTGTTTCCACTTTACATGTAGTGACAGGAGACATCCTGTGACTATTTTTTATACTACGTCAGTGGCAAACAAGCATACGGCCCGCCATACCATCAGGTAAGCAGTCTTCGTAACGTATGTACGATTGCAACTCCAGAGTTACATGTGTATTGCCGAACCTAACAATCCGCACCCTCGTCGAGCTCTGGCAACCTTACTCACCGGCAGGAACACAACACTAAATGTAGGATCTAGTGTTATTGGCCGCGGTTTTATGTAAGGTGCTTCCCCAGTTGGGCTTTGGTCTAGATCTGGAATGATATCCGCTACACTGTGCGCTACCACACAAAACGAGATGACATTCACAGTGTCCATACCTCTCTTTTGGACGTAATAGGCCATACCCGGGTCCAACTAATGTAATTAATCCTAAGGTTAGGCCACCAGAATATTATTAAATGTAACATTATTAATCCACATTCTTAGCCGCATATTGCCTATTGTCTCCCATATACTTATTAGTTATTCAGATGTACGTGTTCAAAGGCCTTGTCAGCCACCCTCTTATAATTAGCAACCCAAATCCTCTCAAACCTTGTACGAATTCTCCCGAATCGCTCCATTGGCTGATAAAATTTTCAATCGGTTTTAAAGGTAAAAACAATAATGGTCGAAATAGTGTGATTTAATTAAACAGCTGGTGAATAGCGCCAATTATTTATTGGATTCGAGTGTCTGCAACAAGCACTAATCACTGAACGACGCGTGAATTGACAACCGACTGACTGATAGTAGTGTTAATTGGTAACAGTTGATACACTAATTGAATTACGAAGTGTAATGGAACGGCTAATGGAATTTTCAGAATCGTGTGAATACTGTGAATCCAGTTCACAAATCTTTAGTAAAATTAACGAATGAACAGTCAGGAGGTGGTCGATGCCTGAAGTGAATGAGATACTAGTGGCTCTGTGAGCTGTAGACCTCGCGAGCACAGCTTAAAACCGAATAACTATATGGCTCCGTCATTTTCCAAATTTACCAAAAAGTGATTGTACAAAAAAAAAAAATTATTGAACTTGCTTACAAAATTTCACGAAAATCACAGTTGAGAATTGCGACCAGTAGAGGAGAACGTCCGGACATACGAAAACATGTTTGCCCAAGCTGAAATGGAGACCTTCGTTAATGCTCGCTCAAGAAATATGAAGTGAACTATTTGAAACAGGTGACACCTCACACTGGGCATCGAATTTGTGCTCCGTAACATAGGTAATGCCAAAGCTGCTGTCACTGACCCCATAAAATCGAATCGGTTAAATTAAGGTGCGCCCTTCTCTAAAGTAGGTAAAAAATTATGTTTAAGTGTTAGTGGAATATTCACTAAAATGACACCAAAGTTAAATTTCTACTTGGAAAAAAGGTTTAGGTATTTTGGTTTTAGGACTCAGGTCACTGAATCGAATGTCTTAGTTACAGTCAGATGCTTTTCGTTGTGAAAAGAATGTGGCATGTGTAATTTACAAACAGGCCCCCATAACTAAGTTATAGTATTTTTTGATAGTATGCAAAATCTTTTAATTTATTGGTAGGTACAAATTGAAAATGCAGTGTTGCAACATGTTTAAATAATCACCCGTCCAAACCTATAAAACAGGAAATTAACCCGAATCGTCTCTTTCCATTATTTTAAATATCATAATTATGCAAATCAAATCTCCGAATTATGTTAATAACACAAAAAACACAATTTTTCACGTCTGCAATTCTTGTTAATTGTTGGAAATAAGATTTGTGTAGATTGAAACTGGTTTTACATACGTTAGGAAACGAAATTAGACGCATTAAAGCACGAAATTCATAGTTAAATGCCTACTAACTTTGCAGTTCTGAATATGAATGCGAGGCTTAATGCGATGAATTAAATTTACGCTGGCGTTGTGAACCTATACTGAATATAGGCGTAATACTCGGCCAAATTGAGTTAGATAGTAATTTACTTTCGTTAATAATAAATATTCAGCAGTTGGTATGATCAAATAGAACAAATTTATTGTCTAGTACAATCTAAATACAAACACTATTTATTTTATTGAATCAGACGTCTGCAACAAAACCTTTTAAACGTAATCGATTCTTATTAAATATCTTAGAAAACGTCTCTGTTCTACTAAGTCATTATAATTCAAAGAAGTTGAAGAAAGCCGTATTCAAGAAAATATATCAGCGTATAAAGTTAACAAAACGGACTTGAAAGTTGCTAGCAATGCCAGATGTTCCCTCCACAATCTCCCGAGTGTTTTCCATCTAACGCTTTCCAGTAAATCTGTACCCTTATCATCAACCCGGAGCCAGCAAACACAAAACGCCTACAAGTGATATGCGATTTCAGCACTTTCTTCTTGAGCCGTAAAGTAGTAAGTCGTTTGTAATGACAGCGTCGCTTAGTTTACTTCGCTTGGGTAAGCAGCTTTGCCTCAGCATGAATCGTAATTTCTGTGTTAATACACTGCTGAGCACAGTGTTTTTGGAACATGACCGGGCACAGAGTTTTACGCCAAGATGAGCCCATATGCTTTACGCCGGCTAAGGGTAATTTTATTTAAAGACTTTAGTCGAGTTTCTTCTGGCTTCTACTCAAATACGAGTTGCGGAATGTTGGAGGCACTTTAAGAAAGTTAATTTTGTTTCTCGAAATATTTCTGTTTTAATACAGAAGTTTTCTTCTCCATTCGCTCCTGCTTAATATGTATAAACAAACGAATATTTCATATACTTAATCAAGTGGTATATCATAAAAAACTTAATTGACTATTAGGTATTTTAGTAACCGAAAACTTAACCATATTTAAGTCATTAAAACACATCATAAAGTTTTTAAATTGATAATAAATCAAGCAACCCACATGGACCGCAGCCGAAAAGATAAAACAAACAATATTTAACGACTAGAAAACATCTATGTTCACCATGGCTGATTTTACGAGGTAATTCATTAGCTCACAGAAGATCTAATTAGCATTGGACATGGTGGCGTGGGCGGTGTCGTGACATCGGCAGTTGTAGATTTCCCTGCTAACAAGTTTATGGTGTACAAAGCTAGGAATACAGTTTACGTGGAATGGCTGGCTTTTCGAGATTAAGCACGAGCTGTGTTCAGTGGGCGATAACAATAGCCTAGTTTCCTGGAGACAAGCTAAATTGTTTTACAGTAATAATTAAATCGAAGCTTGTTTTACCGCATACAGAATAGCTTATTTGACTCTGATGTATTTATTTCTTTATCATAGCATGTCAAATCTTCCTTCATTTATCGAGTTTACTTTACGTACTCGTAGTATTCCATCTGGCATATGTACCAAAGTAAGCACCTGTAAATAATTTGTCCCAAGAGTTAAACCGAGTTAAAAGTTTCGTGATTTCATGTGTCGCGTCAAGTCAAGAGAAATAGGTTTTCCTCAAACCGGGAACTTACTTCTTGCACTTCTGCTATTAGTGCAGAGTTCGACCCGTAAACGTGTCCATGGGCTATATACTGAGAAGGTTAAAACATTTGCGACGCAGGTAATGGATATTGGATTGAGACACACCTAGATCTTAAAGTAGGCGGTTACAGTATACTACTATAGGCCCTTAAGACGCGAGGACGTAGTAACCGATCTATAAAAATGCTGTTATCAATCATGTTATATTCGTTTCTAATTTAGCTGCAAAATTAAACCGTTGGTTCAATTTCAGTGCTAAATCCATCAGCAATGTTGCAAAGTAATAAATAATATGTAATAAAGTAATTTACTGTCACAGCGCACTGTTAATGCTCGCTTCTCGGTATGAAACGGGCATGCTCGTATGTTTATTTTAATTTGTTTTGAAAGTGTGAAATAAATGACATGCGAGCTAAAGTGATATTAGTATCTCATTAGGGACCATTATAATTAAATTTAAGTATAGCTGAATTTTTTTTATAAACAATCTCGTAATGTCAATTGCAAAAAGCAAATTGATGGCGGACTAACTGATTTGTCAAATGTTATGAGAATTTTGGAAAGGTTACATTTTAAAACGTTTTGTATGTAATTAGAAACCTATCAATGTTTTTAAGTGAGACTTCTGATATCGAAAGAAATGATCGGAATGAGATCTGAATGACAATTTATTTAAATGATTCCGCCTCCTCTTTAGGCTAACGTATGTCTTTCAAAGCAACATGTTTTCATGCCTCGATCTTTCTCTTGACGTACCAAGAAACATGTCTAGTCGAAATAAAAGCCCCACGAATCACTGTAAATGTATAAAACCGGTTAAGCATCGCCAACCACGTTTATCACTGCTGGAGCCAACTTAAACTATTCAGGGTCCAGAGCTTCTGTCGCCAATCGAATGTCTGATTTCAATTTAGATTAGCCTTTAAACATGCAGCGTAAAAGCTTATCTAACAAGTACACCTGTTAAAGTCAAAATAATTTATGGGCAGCCCCATGGCAGTCTCGTTAAATTGCGAATGGATATAATCTGACCGCGAATTTCCATATCGCTATATAGTCGTTTCGCGCTTTGTCTTTTTCACTCTATTGTTATTTTATTTGCGAGATATTTATAAAGCAGATTTAAATGGACCGTCTGTCAGTTCAATTATAATATTTACCGCTAGAACGCTTTTATCTTTATGGACTTCTGTATTTCAAACATTCAAATCTAGTCTAAAGCATTTGACATGGAATACTTTTTAAGCAACTGTCATTTTCAAATGGAATATGTATCAAACTTGATTTTTATCGTTATTGGCTGTAATAAAATCGCTCGTTTTGCCATGTTTTATGCTAATTCTACAATATTTGATGACATCCACGATAGCTATAATAGTAAATTCTCTTTTGATATTATTGATATCGTTTTTGTGAATTTATAAATTATTAGCAATCGTATTATAAACAGTATTTATTTTACAATTTACGAGACCGGGACATAATCGCGCATAATTAAGTTTTAAAACCGCAGCGCACACTCAGGTAGCGTTAGGATTCAGACTACACCAGCATTACTGCCGCAGTAATGCGGCGTAACATTGCTGCCGCAAATGTCAAACTCAATGTTGCTGCCAATCAATCAGTCACTGCAGTACAATACTGCCGACTGCATTACTGCAGAAAACGTCAAATTTAATATTAATGGCTCGATAAAATTACCCTTTTTGGCGTTTCCTGCAGTAATGCTGTCCTGGTTCCTGCCTGAGCCCCTAAGCCCCTGGCCCTGTAGTAGGCATTAGCCGCCCTTTTCTCAGCACCCATCATAAAGACAGCTGCCCCTAATACCTGGCTACCCTAGGTCCGAGTCTACTGGGCCTTGGGGGCAAACCACCGTTGCCTGGATCCTCATGAGTTCGTGCGCGTATTGTATTGTTACTTACACGCTAAATGTCACATTCACATTACAATAAAGATCAGTAAGTTACTCACCTCTGATAATTATGCTGCTGGTTATGAATGAGCGGCTGCGTCGGCTGCGCCAGCAAGAGCTGCTTCTGCTGCTGTTGCCGCTGCAGCATCTGCTTGCCGAACACCCCGTAGCCGAAGCCGTAGATCTCGTCCTCCTCCTTGTCGGTCAGGCAGCTGGACGGCTGTTGAACATAAGACTAAATTGGTATGTTATAAAATACTAGGTTAGATGCGTGGGTGAAGGTTAGTGGGGACAAGAAGTTTCTATAATTTCATAAGCCATCTATTATTTGCTAATTTATTGTTTTTATTGTCTAGTCATTCCAGCTAAATAGTTAAAAGCCGTATTCGGGTATGTTTTATAAAATAGTTAATATCTTGATTTTACATTTCTTTAGCCGGCCAGAGGCCTATAAAAAGGTATCACGTTCCATTCTAATTTGAATCTTTATTTTAACAAGTCAAAACTGCATTCGTCTTGGCACGTTTTGATATCTGCTGAGCTGCTAGGCTAGAGGCTATAGTGTGCATGTGAGCTGCCTTTTAAGTAAAACCAAGAAGTCCCAGAACACAAGTCTTCAAGTGTAAGCTTGTTTCATAATATTTGTTAGGTATTTGATTTAATTTTAAAGCTCGAATGCGCTTCCTGAACCTCAGTTATGGATATCCTAAGAAGAATAATAAAATCGGCTTGTGAAATTATAGCATGCTAAAGTATCTATAAAACAACAGAGCTAATGGGGAAATATTTAATTTGACAGTACGAGGTTACGTGCAATTATGATTAGGTGAAATAGTTAGTGGAGTGAGAACCGGGGCTAATGAATTAATCTAAGTTTATATGCGTAGCTTTGATATGACTAGTCTAAAACTAAATGGGAATTTTATTACCAGGGATGACTATTTCTGTATTTAACACAAGTTGCTACGATAGTAGTAGGACAATATTCTGTCATACTTTTAATAAGTATTAAAGTAAATAAGTTAAAATGTAATAATACTAACCTTTTATTCGCAGTAACAGCGACATATTGATCCTCAAAATACATACGTATATTTTGACTTACGACGAATACGTACATTATTCCTGCTATAACGGAAATAGCCATCCATCCATTTATCAATAAATACTTAACATGTATTGTCGATCGTCGACTTCTATTTGTGATTGGTTCTCACTTCCTTTATTTGTCAGAAGCACCTTAATTACTACCGATAATAAGTACCCTCGTCATATTTTTATTATTAATTCGATAGTAAATCACCAAGAAGTGATATCTTAAGAGAATAATAAGAGAAAGTAAAATGAACAAACCAGTTCTAAATCTAGTCTCGGAAGCCTCTTGGTTACCTTTGTTTTAGTTTTATTAATATCCTGAATGATCATTAAGTAGTAATATTTCAATACCCATGAAGTCTATTGAAGAACGAAGTTTAATTATTCCTCTATAAATAAAATTACTTCTGCTTATTGGCAAACAGTAATTAACGTTAATATTACTTCGACAACTTCACGATAACATTTACCTATCAATAATACCTGTCAATTAATACCCAATTTCATTTTAAATAATTTATGTGTAGGTTGTTGACCTCTGATTTTTCATGGTAGGTATTACTGGCTATATTAGGCAATTTTCAGAGACGGTTCAATAAGAACTGAACGATAAGTACGTTAATAGAAATTCGGAGCCCAATATTCTATAGGTAAATCACGGTTTTGTACATTTTGTTGGCATTCTCGGTTAAGGCGCAGGGTAGGGCAAGGCATACAAACCTTGTGCAAGTTTTAAGCATTTAATTTCATATTTTGCTTGTATATATTGGATATACGCAGAACTGAATGTAGACATTATTCTTTATTAAAAATATATATATACAAAAATACAAAAGAAAAAAATAATAATACATCAAGCCGTAGCTAACAGAAAAATAAGCATATTTACCAAAAATAATAACTGTAGCGCAAACAAAAACGAAGAAAAACGCGCATAAAGTTTGTATGGAAAGAGCTTGCTCTACCCTTCGCCTTAATCGATAGTACGAGCAGGATTACTAAATACCATCATAATTTCAGCCGTTTTCTTAGTAGGTGCTAAGAAACTCTAGAATAGAGTTCCTTCGCGCTTCGCTTGCAGCAAACGCCCATGTAGCCAAAATGCTTATGGTGAGGCACGTCTTCTAAGACTGGCTTGCTTTGCGCCGCAATTCGCAAGTTCCTCCCAAGGTGGTTCGTTCTTTTTAAACATACCTAAAAATATGTTGTTAAACGCTCGCTGCAAGGAGACAACTTCTGCTTATAGTTTCTCCGTAGAAAAATAAGTATGTCCCCTGATATGAGCGCAAATTGTCTCACGGAAAGAACGGCGTGGAAAGTAAATGAAAGGCTGTAGGAAAGCCCAATAGAGCTATTCTAAAAAAGAAACTCACTAGATAAATCAGCTGCTGGGACAGACTGGTCGTCAGATTTTTCAATGCCAGCGACCCAGAGCTGGTTGACGGCGGGATCTGCGGTGTTCCAGGCCCGCCTATGCCCTCATGCGAGGGAATATCTCGCACTCGTGTCTCCGTAGGGAAGTAACTCACCAAATAGCATCATTTGACATAAACAAAAACCGGCTGACGAAAGAAAACGGCCGAGATTGTGTAAAAGAGAGCCTAGATAGTGAGGACACTTACCGAGTATTTCCCCGGCACATAAATCGGCTGCGACAGACTAGTCGTCAGATTGTTCAGCGCCAACGACCCTGGGCTGGCTGACGGCGGGGTCTGCGGGGTACCAGGCCCGCCTAGGACCCGCATTCGAGGAGACATCTCCTCCCACTCGTGTCTCCGTAACTCCTCGAGGTGGTCGAGGACGTCCCCGTAGTGCGTGGAGAAGAGGTCTGCGTAGCGGGATGCTAGGCCTTCGAGATAGCCTCGGTCTCCATCCTGGAAAAAAATAAGTAAGTAAGCATACTGGCCATCGACAATGCATTATCTGGATACTTTTTGGCTAACATCATCTGATGAAAGTGATAAGTGATAACCATGTAATTGCTATCCTTATACCAATATGTTTTAGTACTACCAATATGTATACTAAAGTATACTATTTATTAACGTGTTAATTTTACATACGTTTTAAAATTCATTTGGTTGATATGAGGATTAAGGGCTTATAGAAAGCAACCGGGAAAACGCTAAAACGCTAAAATGAGTATATTGAAATATGTATAATCAAATTAGCAAATTTCTGATCATTAAAGGAAATGTCAATAAATCTGCAAAATAACATGAAACTAAAACTTGTAAAGTAGTATTAAAAAACCACCGATACCACTTCAGATACAATTATAGTATTTTATGCAACTGTTGTTTAAGAGAGGTCAAAAAAGGCGAGTGGCGTGATAAAGAATTTGAGGCAAAGCCAAAAATTGGGGTGCCGTTCAATTTTAATACAAACTTTTAGCATAATTTCATTTAACTACTATTGAAACTCATAATAAAAATTATGTATAAAAACAAAACATATAAAATTGTTAGTCATACTAATTTAATGACAGAATGCTCTATAATCATAAAAACATTCTTCATAACAATCCTTAGGAATAATTTTACTTGTTATAACATACATTTCGTATAATAATTAAAATATAGTACTAAATTTTGACGAATGGTGACATAGTGTTCTATGATATAAATAAATATTATAAGACATTATTACACAAATTGACTAAGTCCCACAGTAAGCTCAATAAGGCTTGTGTTGAGGGTACTTAGACAACGATATATATATAATATATAAATATTTATAAATACATAAATACATAGAAAACACCCATGACTCAGGAACAAATATCCATGCTCATCACACGAATACATGCCCTTACCAGGATTTGAACCCGGGACCATCAGCTTCGTAGGCAGGGTCACTACCCACTAGGCCAAACCGGTCGTCAAACTATACTTGGTGTCAATCAAACTATAAAATTATACAACAATCTACCTTTTCAACTTCAAAGCTGGTCGCCGTTAGGTACGACGACGAGCGAAGCGAGGAGGAGTGTTAGGTAGAACTGCGACCATATGGGCAGAACCATATGTCTCGGAAATTGTATTTTTGCTTGTTCATTTTCACTAGGCGTTTATATGAAGTTTATCTGAATCCCTTAGGAACCACAGAGGTTCCAACTCACACTGGCCGCTGCTTTGCGGTAAAATGATATATGTCGACAGACGTAAAGTACGGATGTAGGTCAGTTTGACGCTTAGAAAAATCGATTATGTTCCATGCAAATATAATGTTTAAGTTTTTTTTTATTAATTAGTAATTCAGAGTGGTTAAACTTTCAGCAAACTCAATCAAATAAATAAAGTTTATGAACGATTTGCCGAGGTTTGATTGTGAAACCACACCTTCAATATTATGCTGTTGGTTTTCATGAATAAAAAACGTTCAGAGTATAAAATAGTATACAGAGTGAACATTATACTGGTTGCCTGTTATGCAAATACATTACTATGCTACTAAACTATAATTACTTTCGAAATTATGCAATTCGTTTTTATTGTATTTGTTTTTATACCAAATCATAATTTCTGCATATCAAAATTATGCAATTCAAATTATGAAAAATGAAATTTCGCAAATTGTTATTATTAAAAACATTACACACCCCAAAAATTGTTAATAAAGACGCCACGAGTATTTTTAGACTTTTTTTTTTTTTTTTTTTTTTTTTTTTTTTTTTTTTTTTTTTTTTTTTTTTTTTTTTTTTTTTAAATCTACATATTTAAAAGGAGCCTTTATCAATGAGACATGTCGGCTCCGTTGGGCCTCTACATTACAGTTTCAATGTGTTACGAGTTGTCAAAAAAACTGTACACGAATTTCGCAGTTTTAGACAGCGGTTCCGCCAATATCGAGTGAAAAACCTCAATATCAGTTACTGCATAACCCCTAGCTTCAAATAGTTGCGCCCTCTTGTCTCGAGTCCGAACACATTCCATTAGGAAGTGCTGTACATCCTCGACAGAGCCGCAAATATCGCAGTTGGGCCACTCTGCTTTCCTCATCAGATGAGCAAACATATTTAATGGAATGTGACCGGACCGAAGCCTGTGAGCACGTACAATATTCGCCCGGTTTAAGTCGGCCACTTCCCACCAAGGTATCCGAGGAGGCTCACATTGGATGGTCTTGTACCATATTCCTTTTTCTTGCGATCTTGCATCAAAGAACTCCTTCCAGCGACCATACATTTTTCCTTTATACTGAGCGACTATTTCTAAGAAGTCTGGAGCAACATCAACCTCAGACCCCTCAGAAGCAGCCGCTGCCGCCAACCGGTCAGCCTCCTCGTTTCCCACCAAGCCGATATGTGACGGAACCCACTGTATTTTCAAACACCTTCCGCAATTTCGGAGCTTAGAGATTAGCATTAAGATTTTGTACGCCAGTGAAAAGCAACGTTCGCCTAAGGCACACCTGCTCAAATGTTGAATGGAACTTTTACTGTCCGTGAAAATTGCCACATTGGGATAATTTTTATTTTCAACAAACACTAAAGCCTGATAAATCGCAGAGTTCCGCGGTCATTATAGAAACTCCAGCTGAAATTTTATATTGTGCTCTTGTGGCACTAAATGGATCGAAAAAGGCAGCCCCTATTTTTTTATCGCACTTCGATGCATCAGTGAATATTCTATAAAAATTAATATATTTTCTATTCAGTTCTTGAACCACATCAATACGCAGAGCATTGGCGTCGTGTGTGTGTTTTGCACCAACAACAGATTCTAAGCCGCTGTGCAAGACTTCATGTAATTCAATTTTTGACACCCAAACATCTAATTGAAACATTGGTAAAGGGAATGACGGCTGAATATGCTCTACAGAGATTTCCTCATTTACGACAGCTAGCAAAGGTTTTTTCCTTGTCTTAGTCCAGTACCCTCTTTGGCATGAGGCCCGCAACTCCAGAATCTCATCAACCGTGGCGTTATCTGACCAGGTCAGTGATTTCAAGCAAAACCTAGTGGCCAAGAACCATCTACGAAGATGCAATGGCACAAGACATAGTTCACTTTCCATAACGTGAATCGGTGTAGACCTGATAAAGCCTCCGATTACCCTTAGAGCTTGGTTTTGAATTTTTTCAAGCTTAAAGATGTGTCTGTTGGCGCTATTGTGAAAAAGTGCACTCGCCTAATCCAGTCTACTTCTAATCAAGGATATGTACAACCTCCGTAGGTGCTTAGGATGTATTCCCCAAGACGCGCCAGCTAAAGTTTTTAAAATGTTAAGGTATTTTTGAGATTTTTTCAACCACATAATTAATATGCTGTCCCCATCGCAGGTGTTGGTCTAGCAATACACCTAAGTATTTAGTAGATTTATCAGAGCAAAGCGGTTGTCCTCGGATTAATAGGTTAACTTGTTGTTTTTTATCACCTTTGCTGAAAATACAAAACTTTGACTTACTAGCTGAGACCTCTAGTCCTAAACTGTCTAAAATTTTTAACATTGAGTTTAAACTATCTTGCATTAAGCAGACACTGTCATGTAAGTTATTTTGCCTGACATATAGCACAAAGTCATCAGCATATTGGGAAATTGAGACATTGACTATGTCGGTACAAATCTGATATGTAGCAATGTTAAACAGAAGAGGGGAAAGTGGATCCCCTTGAGCTAGACCCTTGTCTGTCCACCGCACCATAGAAAAACCGACCTCAGGATCTCTTAGCAGAAGATGCCTCTCGCTCAAGAAGGCCCATAAATATCTACAAAAATTGCCCCCAACTCCTAAGGTATCTAGAATATAAACGACTTTAGAAACCGAAACATTGTTATATGCACCTTCAATGTCTAAAAAACAAGCTAGAGTACAAGTGTTTTTGGCAAAACCCACTTGTATGTGGGATATTAAGCGAGCTAGGCAGTCCATACAGGATAGACCTTTCCTAAAGCCAACGGTATTTCGGGATAGAATCTGGTTGTGTTCTATAAACCATTCCAGGCGTCTCGCTAGCATTGTGTGGAATATCTTAGATACACAGGACATCAAAGAAATCGGTCTTAGCTTCGAAGAGTTATCTTGACTTGACTTAGGAATAGGTACGACCTGGATAACTCTCCACTGCCTGGGCACCTCACCTGACACAAAAATCAAGTTATACAATTTAAGTAGAAATAACAATGCTTGTGATGGCAGATTGCATAACACAGCATACGTGATTCCGTCTACCCCTGGAGAAGATTTCTTATTTTTTAGACACCTTGTTAATTCTTCTAGCGAAAATTCTACCTCTAATTGTGGGTTCACAGATGTAAACGTCGGTGACTCCTGTCGCACGAAATCAGGCGTGAGAGAACGCAAGAGTTCGACTTTTTTTTCTTCAGATGCATCAACCCTAGAACGCTTATGACCTTTTATCCACTTCATACGATTCCACATGTCAGACGCAGAAGTAGTTTCAGCTATACTTTGGCAGAACTCCCGCCAACTCGACGCCTTAGCATTACGAATGAGGCGTTGTGCACCTGCAACCTTTACTTGCAAGAGTTTTAGATTATCAGGGGTCGGATTCCGTCTGAATTTTGCTAATGCTAGTCGCCTTTGAGCTACAGCCAAAGACAACGAGGCATTCCAATAGTTTTTGGGTTTGAAATTCCGTGTTGGGTCAGTACACGTTTTAATTACAGGAATATTAATAGTTAAGGACTTACTGACACCAGTCTCAAAGATGTCATAAGTAACTTGAACATCGTTTTGCGTAGGAATTGGCTGATTGGAGAGGTATTCTTTTAGGAATTCGCGAAAGCCAGGCCAATCCGCTTTTCTAAAATTTAATCTTTGCTCAAAGTGCCCGATATCCCGATAATCTAAACTAAACTTCAAAATTAGATGATCACTCCCTAAATGTTCATTCATAACCTGCCAGGTAAAATCAACAGCAATATCAGACGAGCAAAAGGTGATATCTGGAGCACTTTCCTGGAGTGACCCATTTACGAGTTTAACCCTTGTCGCATTTCCATCATTTAGAGATACAAAACCATGCTCGAGTGCTGAATCAAACAGCTGATTTCCTCTAACGTCACATTTATATGACCAGTTAGTATGATGGGCATTGAAGTCCCCAGCTACTAATGATTTACTCGAAAGAGCCGTGAATATTGAATCCCAGTTGAGTTGAGTTGTTCGCACTGATGAAGGGCAGTACAGTGATACAATGTTATTTAAAGAGGCACAGTTTAAAAGCTTAACACATACAATTTCAATACCAGGGTTATTTAAGGCAATGTGAAACGACTGGGCCTTAATGGAGTTATGTATAATGACCGCGACACCCCCATACGAGTCGAATCTATCATTACGAAATATAGTATAAGAGTTTATATTGAGTGTATAGTTACTATCAAGCCATGTTTCACTAACGAAAGCAATGTGAACCTTTTCACTATTCAATAGGGCTTCAAATTCAACTAACTTAGGCCTAATACTTTGCGAGTTCCATTGCATGAAATTCAATTTTGATTTTCTAAAGAAACTAGCCATTTACATTTGGAGAAAACAACTTAAAGAAATCTACGGAGTTGAAAATACTCATGAGCAGTACAACAAGTTCCTTAACTAAAATTTTAGCTATGAGGCTTATCTTATTGGTCCAGTTATCTTGAGACATAAGAATGGTTTTGACACCTTCAATAATTTGTGTAAAAACCGTGGAGCTCTCGTTGTTATCCCTAGCGGTAAAATCTTCGTTATTAGGGGAGTTCAAGGGTGATGGGGATATGATTTGTCTTGGTTGCTGGGCCTCTTCCTGGCTTTTCACATTCTCGTTCTGTCGAATGTCTTGATCTGTCATCTCTTGTTGCAGTTGCGTATTATTCCTCAACTCTTGGGCTGCGCATGGTTCGACGGTGTCGTCGGAATTTTTATTTACTTTTTGTGATAGGATCGTCTCTATATGATTTTCCCACAATAACTGGTTTCGAAATAGGTGGCATTTCATGAGTCCTGGACTCTACACTTGGCATTTTCTTGTTCTCGCTATAGATCCACATTGCTTTTTTATAAGTACAGGCCTCGGATGCCATTATTCCCCGAATTTCTTTCTCTTTTAAGAAGACCGGACACGATTTGTTTAAGGCCATGTGGGGACCTTTGCAGTTGATACATTTAAAATTAGTTGTCACACAATTGGCGTGTCCTCCTCCACATTTCGGACAGATCATTTTACCCTTGGGACAAGATTTGCTTAGATGATTGTACTTCCAACATCGAGAGCATTGGCTGACAGGAAAATTATATGGCCTCACCTGAAACCGGCATCCGTAAGCGTAGATATATGGCGGTAGGGCAGCACCTTTAAAACATAAACGTATGACTTCAGATTTCGTCCACCTACCATCAGTATCTAAACGATTCAATCTTCGTACTGTTAAAATTTCCTGCTGACATTTAATATTTTTGATAAACTCTTCTTCATCAACTTCCAACTCAACTTGTTTCACAACGCCATAAGAACAGCTTGTTTCATTTGCCCAATATGTGTGTATATCGTTATTATTGAACTCTTTCAAGGTCAGGAGCTTTTCAGCCTCCTCTTTCGTATTTAGCTGTATTAGGACTTATAGAACTCATATATTTGATCCTCAAAACTCCTTTGATATTATTATGCTGTAGTAATTTGGCCAAACTGAATTGTTTTGGGAGCCCTGATTTCGAAGCCACATACACTTCGATTTTTTTTTTCCAACACCGAAAATCTCTCAGCCTCTATTTCACTAGTACGACCCATGCGTAAACCCTTTGGTCTCTTCCCCACAGTGCAAAAACTAGCATCCGACGTACAGCTGTCATCACTCAGGTCACCAACAGTCGATGATTTATCCAAATATTGTAGCACATCCGACATGGCATCGACTTCCAGCAGGGACTCCGCTTGGCTAAAACCACTTAAATTCAAAAAGTTTCCACCACGGCTTCTCGTCGAAACCCAAGAAGGCAACTCATTTGACCGCTGGCCACACTCGATGATGGTGGAGTCAAGAGACTCCGCCCCTTGACTTTTTTCACTCATTCCTGTTCCCAATTCACAAAAATTTACAATAAATGAAATTAAAATTAAATAAGCAAATATTTTCCTCCCGTCACACTTGACACACGTCAATAAAGTCCTTTTTTAGACTCAGTTAAACAACGTTGCATATAATACTTTTTAGACTCAGTTAAACAACGTTGCATATAATACTTTTTGTCCGACCAAGCACTTTGAAATAACATCGTAAAATCAAATATTTTTCATGTCATCTATCGCGATTTTGAAGGCAGCAAATTTTGAGTTCTTGGGCCATCACTGATATTTCTTCAGGCATAGACACTAAGTTTTCGTCTTAATCCATTTTAACTTGAAAGACAATGTTTTTTAACACTAAAGTGAAGTTTTTATTCGACGACCACAATAACTACATTCAAGAAGTAGCAAAAAATGGAGGGTACGGGCGGGAAAATTAATGAATGAAATTGAAAAAACTTGTCAATGGTTCACTTATTTGTCAGAGATGACATTTAAAATAAGGTTGGCAACAATGTATTTCATACAATATTTTTTAAGTGGTCATTACACCAAGTATCGAAAAGTGCCAAAAAGATACTGCGTGTATGCACAAATGCGTTTTTGGGGAATATACTAAAGACTTGTCTTGACAACTATATGGTAGGGTTTTAAAGATGTGTGCACGACCCTTTAAATGACAAATAAAAGTACGGGAGTAGAAAAAACATTTTAACATAATATTCACAATGTAGCTCCTAATGTCGAGCATGGACTACAGTCCCGGAAACTCAAGTAATTACTACAAACACGGAAAAATTAACAAACTGTAAAAAGCCAGTAATTAGCAATACCTAGAGACCTATTTGGCTGAAATAATTCCTTCCTTCCACGCAATTTCCGCCTGAAACCCAAAAAAAAGGGGCAAAACGTTAAGGGAGGCAATTAAGGATCAAGGTCTGAGTTATGGGAGGGATTTTAAAATTGAGAATGTTTGACTGCTCATAATGAACTCGTCGACCTAACTAAATACGCTTTATTGGATACACGTGAATAAATAATATGTTTGATATAAATAAAATATCAAGTCATTCGATATAATTGGCTGGATGGAATGGCATGAAACGCTTTTATTCCAGCAATTAATAATACTATTAAACGTGAGAAACTCACTGAAACTAAACACCTACGCCTGACCAATTAAAAGAGCAATTACCGCGCCCGCGCCCTAATAAGAAAACGCTACACTCGGTACACAAGTTAAAACAAATATGAATCGAGAGAATTGACCGCGCGGGGAAGCCGCAAGGAAACTAAAATAAACAGTAGAAATAATCTCAGCGCAAACGCAAACGAAGTCTTTCATTAAGACCTTGGAATATAGGCTACGTCCAACAGACTGCCTATGTCGAACAGTTTCGTAGATCACGTATAGGTACTCTTTTTATCGTATTCCACGCATTGAACCGTACTGTTCAGTTGCATTTTTTTTATTGGGAAAAAAACAGACATAGGCGGACGATACAGAAAAGAGGATATTGGTTTTTACATTATAGGTGCAACCTACATCCTGAGACAATTCCCACATTCTATATAATTAGGAACAAAAACATCCCATTTTTGACCCTGGAATTATTTTTTTGTTGATAGTTGTCATATATATCGATACCTTCTACGTTTTTTACATATTTAATATAACTAACATTTTATATACTCGAACATTGTATACTGAGGCAAGTCACTTGCACTACTGTTCGCGGTGCAGTTAACGCGGAAAAAAGTGTGGCATACTGATACAACTCACTAGGTCGACGTGGTAAACAACGCTGATAATAACAATTAAAATTAAAATTATTTGATAAGTTTCAAAAGGTTTTAATAGTTAATTTTTATTATAGTTAAATAACATACAATTCTACTTCAATTTAAATATTATCGTAAAAATTGTCTAATTTTGACGAATACTGGATCAAGTGCGTGTTGGATCCGGTAAAATACGCGTATACTATATATGCACTCTTATATCACAAATTGCGATAAATTTTAAAATTCCATTAATGCAGACATAATCTAAGATATTTCACCAGATCAAATCCAAAATTATATGGAAGTAAATTAACAAATAAGGAAGTTACGTTCCGTTGTACCTTTGAACCGCTCTCCTGCAAAATCCTGATTTTGCACTTGCCTCAGTGTACTTAGGAGGTATCGATATAAGTAAACGTATCTAGACGAATTTGACGTTTGCGCTCTTACACGATATAGCCGCCAATTCCAATAAGTGACCACAAATCATCTTAGAACATCTAAAAGGAAATAATCTGTGGTCCTGGGAACTGAAGACGTGGACCTCGGGCGAATAATTCCTCGGTCCCGGATAAACATTGCCTCCGTGGAAATATTTCGGTTTGCGTCTTTATCTGAGATGCTTGCGTAAATAAACCGAGAAATATTAAAAATATTTAGGCCGCCGATTTTCATTTGGCCGTGGATATAATGAGTTTGATAAAGTTGAGACCGTTTAGCTAGACGGTGGAATATATTTTTCTTTGAGAATTTATTGTTCTACATATGTATGATAGTGTATAGCTAGGTAACTTTTTAGTATTTAGATCATTAGACACTAGTTGGTAGTGGAATCGCAGGTTATACAACATATAGTAGTATGTACGGGCTCTAATTAAAAAGCGAGTTGCGACATTCGAAAATAAAAATTCTAATATGGTTAGTTTTTTTAAGTTCGAATGCTACTTACAGAAAGGAACATATGGAGCGAGGAACAGCTCGGCTCGAGACACTGGCTACAAGATCATTTTCGAATGCCGCTGGGAAATGATACTAAGAGGTAATTTAATTGGATTCCTCGCCAGCTGAAGTGCATGAAAAAGATGGGTCTCACCTCATATCGTATATTTACGTGGCGAGACAGACTGTCCTGAACTGGTAGGACGAACTGTTAGACTCGCTATTCCATTTGTGCCCAAAAATCTCCTGCGACCGCGAAGTCACAAGCTTTTGGCCGTCCCAATTATAGTACGGTCGCCAAATCTCAAAAGCCCTCTAGAAACACGATTTAATTGACTCGGCTCGGCCTTACCCACAACCGGTATCAATGTGTTCGGACAGTTCTCCTGATCACCGTACATGCGGTAGTAAAGCGGAAAAATGGTGGAGGGGATAGTAATGACGTCACAAAGATGGCGGCCGGACCTATTCTTTTTGGCGGTGTATCTCGAAAACCACTTAACCGATTTTAATCATCGAGGTGTCAAATAATAGCTTATATTATGGAGATTATTTCCTTTTCTACAAACATTTACGTGAAACCTATAGGAAAAAAAATAATCACAAAAAACAGTTTTTTTATAAAATTATTTTTTTTTATTTTGTAAAAATCTCCGTAAATATTAGCATTTCGCAAATTTTGTTTAATATAAAACATATTGCTTCATTATCAAGGAATATAATGAGCCTTAAAACATACAGATCGAGTAATAAACAATGAAGCTACACTCATATATTTGCGCATGGGTAACGATAACTGGCTTTTACCGGTCGAAACTGTGGTGACTGTTACGATACGTATTGAATGGAATTTATAGAGTATCGGTTTTAATTACTGAAATTATAATGACAATTATAAAAACCAGACACAATAATGTTACCTTACTTCGACGTTTAGTCTCTTTTTTCGTCTTAATCATAGGTAGGTACATATTTCTTTTTACTTAAAATTTTTATACAGGGTGAACTTTTAACCACCAGTCATACTCTGCGCAGCGACTTTATAGGTCATACTGAACAACTTTTACTATTAGTAGTCCCCAAGCCGCTCCGAGGCCAGATTTAATTGACTCAGCTCGGCCTTACCCACAACCGGTATCAATGTGTTCGGGCGTTTCTCCTGATCACCGTACATGCGGTACCTAGTAAAGCGGAAAAATGGTGGGAGGGGATAGTAATGACGTCACAAAGATGGCGTCCGGACCTATTCTTTTTGGCGGTGTATCTCGAAAACCACTTAACCGATTGTATTCATCGAGGTGTCAACTAATAGCTTATATTATGGAGATTATTTCCTTTTTACAAACATTTACGTGAAACCTATAGGAAAATAATAATCACAAAAAACATTTTTTTTATACATTTGGTTGGTAGGTTTGTCTTATGTTTTAAAGCAGTAAAATCTTTCAAGTCGAAACACAGTATAAATATACATTTTGTTGTCTAATCTAAAAGTATGATGTTCATTGTTTAAGACTGATTAGTGATTACTGAATTAAATAAC
This sequence comes from Cydia pomonella, assembly GCF_033807575.1. Classification (NCBI taxonomy): domain Eukaryota; kingdom Metazoa; phylum Arthropoda; class Insecta; order Lepidoptera; family Tortricidae; genus Cydia; species Cydia pomonella. Next base: position 7,028,016 of record NC_084710.1, on the reverse strand, counting down.
ATGCTATTTGTTATTTTTGTTTTATTTTTTAAATCAGGTATTAATTTATTCACTATGTATCACTATACAGGCAAAATGTGTAGGTATCATAGTTGGTCTGTAAGTACTTACTACTTGTGTCGAATATAGGTATAAGATGAAATTTTAACCACCAGCCATACTCAGCGCAGTGACTTTACAGGTCATACTGAACAACTTTTATTATGGGACCAATGCCGAATTACGCAAGAAAATTTGGATCTGGAATGACACCCACTGGCTGTGCCCTACCACACAAAGCGAGATGACATTCACAATGCCCATACCTCTCTTTTGGACGTAGTTTAAGGACGTACTCGGGTCCATGACGCATGCTCGCCACACCGCTGCTTAAAATAAGCTGACGCACCGTAAATTGAACTGCGTAAAAATCGCAAAAAATATTACACGGAGATCTTATGGCAGGCACCGTACCGGTGACGTAAAAGACGCAACTGTTTTGCGAACAAAAAAGATTCACGTGAAGCACGTCACTGCGATTCCGTACCGTCACCGTTTTTTAAACAGCGGTGTGGGGAGCATGCGTCAAAAACGGTACGCATACGACGCGTCACTGCGATTCCGTATCGTGACCGTTTTTTAAGCTGCGGTCTGGTCGCACCTTGTATTGTATTGTATTCGGGCGATTTTTCCGCAACTCGACGACTTGCGCCTATTTTGCGTGATATGTTGGGGGTGGGCTAGTCCTGCCAGCCCAGCTCCTCGAGGAATCCTATCAAACCTTTGATGTTGAGTAGGACCTCGGGGAGGTCTCTCGGAGATCCGAGATGTTTAGCCCTGTATGGAGTCACTCCGCTGCATTCCAGCACCACGTGAGAGGCTGTTTCTTCTGTCTCCATGCAACCTCGGCACAGGGGACTGTCTGTGACACCTGTTGTGAAAAGATGTTTGTTAAATAGTCCATGACCTGTTATGACACTGGTTACCATACTCAGTCGGACCTTCCCTAGTTGCAGGAGCGCCCTTGTGAGTTTTCCGTTGATGCCAGGCATGGCTTCTTTTGCCTGTCTGCATCCAGTCTGGTTCAGCCAGTGTTCTGTGTGTAGTTTCCCTGTACGTGCCAGCAGCATTGAGCGTACCTTGCTAAATGGTATCGGAAGAATCGGTTCCGGACCAATCGCCCCCGCATTCGATCCTTGCCTGGCAAGCTCGTCCGCAGCATCGTTACCTCGGGATCCACTGTGTCCCTTGATCCATTGTAGGGTGATCTTGTTATTATGACATACCTCCATTAGTCGTTCGTGGCATTCGTGTATAAGTTTGGATGTAACTATATGGCTATTTAGAGCCATTAAGACTGCTCTACTGTCGGAGAGTATGCGGATGGAGGATCCTACTACCTTCCTTGCAGTGATGGCAGCCGCCGCGTTTATGATGCCCATGCACTCAGCTTGGAATACCGAGTTATGGGCTCCTAGCGGAGTGGTGATCGACATGTTCAGGTCTTCTGAGAAGGTTCCAGAGCCCGATCCGCTGTCTGTTTTGGACCCATCAGTGAAGATTCTCAGCTCCCGGGGATTGAGTCCTTCATGATTGTCGTCCTCATATAACTGTATTTTGTACCTTTTATCGAAGATAGCTTGTTTGTGAATCCGGTCCATGCCTGACCTAAGCACTGGAAATTCGTCATACACCTTTTCCAGGCATTTTGTGTGAAGAGCTCCTGTGATGTTAGACCATATCTTGAGGGTTCGCAACCTTACCGCTGAGAGACTGGCCTCTTGCTGTATGTGTAGGTGCAGCGGTGGAAGGTTTAGCATGACCTCCATGGCTGCAGTCGGGGTAGACCTCGTGCAGCCAGTGGTGGCCGCGCATGCGAGCCTTTGAAGTCTTTGTAGTTTGTCTCGTACGTTGCCTAGGTTTGTTCTTGGCCACCAAACCAGAGCACCGTAACAGAGTAAGGGGCGGATTATCGTCTTATAGAGCCAGAGGGTAATTTTCGGGTTGAGTCCCCACCTCTTACCAATCATCCTTCTGCACTGCCAGAAGACAACTCCCGCCTTGTCTATCCGTTTGTTGATGTGGTTGTTCCAATTGAGTTTATTGTCGAGAGTTAGTCCTAAGTACTTAACTTCATCGGACAGCTGTAGCTCAGTTTGGAAAAGTGTTGGTGTGGTAAAGTTGGTCGCACCTTTATATGGGACAGTCAAAATTTTTTTCGCGATTTCGGAATTGGTCCCATAGTAAAAGTTGTTAAGTATGACCTATAAAGTCGCTGCGCAGAGTATGACTGGTGGTTAAAAGTTCACCCTGTATAAATTTTTTAAGTAAAAAGAAATATGTACCTACCTATGATTAAGACGAAAAAAGAGACTAAACGTCGAAGTAAGGTAACATAATTGTGTCTGGTTTTTATAATTTTAATTATAATTTCAGTAATTAAAACCGATACTCTATAAATTCCATTCAATACGTATCGTAACAGTCACCACAGTTTCGACCGGTAAAAGCCAGTTATCGTTACCCATGCGCAAATAAATGAGTGTAGCTTCATTGTTTATTACTCGATCTGTATGTTTTAAGGCTCATTATATTCCTTGATAATGAAGCAATATGTTTTATATTAAACAAAATTTGCGAAATGCTAATATTTACGGAGATTTTTACAAAATAAAAATAAATTTTTTTATAAAAAAACTGTTTTTTGTGATTATTTTTTTTCCTATAGGTTTCACGTAAATGTTTGTAGAAAAGGAAATAATCTCCATAATATAAGCTATTATTTGACACCTCGATGATTAAAATCGGTTAAGTGGTTTTCGAGATACACCGCCAAAAAGAATAGGTCCGGCCGCCATCTTTGTGACGTCATTACTATCCCCTCCACCATTTTTCCGCTTTACTACCGCATGTACGGTGATCAGGAGAACTGTCCGAACACATTGATACCGGTTGTGGGTAAGGCCGAGCTGAGTCAATTAAATCTGGCCTCGGAGCGGCTTGGCGACCGTACTATTACACGCACTGTAGCACATAAAAACTCGCCTGCTGTGCGGGCTCTAAGGCTGCTGAACTCCCTTCTGTCATGGGCACCAGATTGTGATATGTTTGCAAGTCGATGGACGGCTGTGTATCAGATGTGTCTGCGGTATTGCGAGGTGATGGACGAAAGATGATTGTGATCTGTTTTTCCTAGTATGTAATCCTATCATATAATCTGAATTGTACAGTGCTTTGGTCTCGACTGTAATGCTGTATATATATATTAAAATATTAAATAAATATTAAATTAAATATCATTTTATTATCATTACGTTCACGGTTACTGTTATTTCCGCGTTCCCGTCTGCGTCAAGTGAAAATAGAATCGCAAATGCATCAATGGAGAACCGCACTTAGAATTCAACCAGCGGCCGCACATCGAGTCAAAGATGGCCGGGGGTTTATTTCCATTTTTAAATGAGAGCGGCTGAGAGCTTTGTCGGCTTGGAGTTTGTGCTCTGCGTTTTAAGTGGATTAAATCGCTCCACGCTCGTAAAACCGACAAGTGCTCGAGCTAAGAATTAAAGTAACGGTTCGACTTTTGCATGAGAAAGTGCTCGCGGGACCTCGCTTCGCACTCACTCCGCGCAATTTGATGCGGCAAGGGCTTATTGTTTTGGTGGAAATCCAGTTTGATTGAAAGCTTAGCTGAGAGCAGCTGCTTTGTGAATACTCAATGAAAGAAGTTCGCAACACTTTATTCGTAGAAGGGTTCTCAGTCTGATTGCTTATTGTAAAATACCGTCTTCATCAAGGACAATTGAAAACTAGCCACTGCTTATACTTTGCTTAAAATGCCCCAAAACATTTGTCAGAATTAAGAAAATTTATGATATCTTCTTCAGACGAGTATACTGAGTCTTGCAGGTAAACATTCCTGAACGAAAAAAAACGACCAAGTGCGAGTCGGACTCGCGCATCGAGGGTTCCGTACAAACCTGTAGGTATATATTATTATATGACGTAACTAAAACCTTACGGTTTTCGCAATTTATCCTTTATCTGTGATATAAGACGTTGCTTCGTACCAAATTTCAAGATTCTGAGTTCACAGGAAGTACCCTGTAGGTTTTGATTCCCTTGCAAGTGAAAACGTAAACGGCTGTATCTTTTGATTGCGTTGGCTTAGAAGTTTGATTTTTTTCACAGCTCCAAGGGACAGTAGACCTGAGTATTTGATATAAATTCCAGCTTGATACCTCTACGCGTTCCTGAGACAAAGGGTCTTGACAGACAGACAGAAGGGCGGACGGACGGACAACAAAGTGATACTATAAGGGTTCAGTTTTTTCCTTTCGAGGTACGGAACCCTAAAACGATATTATTTTCTGAGCTTAGTTTTATAAATGAGGACCTCACTTCATTCCCAAATAGGTTAAAAGCACTTTTTTTTGCCTTCCATTCTACAATAGAATCTATTTGTAAATGTATGTGTTAATTGTATCGTAAATTAAATAAAATTATCATCACTCGAATAAGGTTTTGTAAAAATATCAATAAATAGTCCATAAAGCTTTGAAGCATAGCGCGGTTGCTGTTCTTGAATTTTAATGGTATATTTAGACCAAGTCCAGTCGTATAGCGAATAGAAACGAGTTCATTGGATGGTCTGCCAACGACAGCTGGAATGTTTACGAAAAACAAACCGAAGAAGAAAGGCAATTCAAGCGAAACAATAAAACCCAATGTCGCTGTTCGATTTCATCTAAATAGTTCAAATGGTTTTGAAATAGAAGTGTCTGTATGGTATCTGCCGAAGATTCCGGATAAAGTGAACAGTACACCAACAATATTTTACGGGATACTGAAAGGCCAATTGATAAAATACCAAACAAATGCGACTGCGTAAAAATAACACCCGCGAAATGTGACTCGCTTCAGCAGTCCATTTCTCGGAACGTTTTAATTAACCATACCTTTGTCGCAAATTGGACAATATCAGTCGGAATTGACAGCTGTTTCGAATTTCGAATTCAGCATCCGTTAGCAAATTATATTACAAACAAGGAAGACAATTTTCGAGTATCCTGCGGAAAGAGTCAGAGCGGCGAAATAATCGATTCTGGCGGCGATGGGCCCCGAAACGTCCGTCTGCGCCATCGAACTTTACTTTAAAATGAGTATAAATTGCAAAACTTGGGAATTATTTGCGTCTCGCTTCCATGGCAATTTACTCCGTTTTTCCTGAGTTTCATTATAACAAGTTTAATTGAAGACCGCGTCCGGTACATAAATTTAAACTTTTGCCGTGCATTTAAATCTGCTTACGGTAGTTAGTTGTTCACGAATTAATGGCGGGTAAATGAGTTTCCAGTCCACTTTAAACTATTTAACATCATAAATAGGACTAGTTAGAATGTTAATACAATGTTAACTTTTATTGTTATCTTGTATATTAAAGCGATTCGTATAATATTAGCCTGACGAATTTTTATAAAAAGTTGCAGATACATGTATGTCTAACTATTCGTATGCAAGTACCTATCATTAGTGCGTAATGAATATTTTAACATCCAAGTACAACTCCTCCAATCGAAGTCAATAGCTAAATTGCTTACTTGAAAGTGTACGTTTTATATATAATCTTGAACTATTATTATATTAAGTATAATACAGTATTTACTGCACAGGTTCTCTCCGCAAGGAATGCGAAAGTACCTTTTATGTAGCAATTTAAATGTTAATAAGATTTAGCAGCAGGTAAGGGGATGTCAGCAAGAAGCAACGTCTCGTACCATGATTAATGCACATAATGATTTTATTATTGCATTAAGATACCGGTTTGGGTATTTATGGCCGTGTATATAATTTTATATGACAGTGTTCAAGGTGCGTCGCGATAAAACAAAATTACTTTCAGTTTGATACATTAAACGTACACACAGAGGAAAGCCGTAGAATCTCACAAGGATGAATGTGTATCACACATTTTTAGACACCTTTGTCGACAAAATTGCAGGCCCAAATTCATACTCAATAAATGACATAGGCGTACCTAGCCAACTGTCAAACAAGTAACGTGGCCTATAGTAGTTAGGCGAGCGTCTCAGTTTTACAGCTTTTATATTTTACAGCTTACTGGTTTTGTTTTCGAACGTTAGACAAATACTATATTTGGAGTTTGTCGTGTCCCACTGCTGGCCGAATAGTCCAGGTCATCCCGCTCTGCAGGATCTTTAGCGGTTTGTACTCTGTAGTGATTCTGCCCCATAACTAACTCAGCATTTGGCAGATGTGACCAGCCCAATCCCATTTCTAGTCCAGTAGCTTGGCCGCCTTCTGAGCTACATCGACGACTTGGGTCTTGGAGGGCAGCGTGGTGTTCTGGATTCGATCAACCAATATGACAATATGCTGCACACCGTAGGGGTGTATGTCAGCCCATTTTTAGGGTTCCGTAGCCAAATGGCATAAAACGGAACCCTTATAGTTTCGCCATGTCCGTCTGTCTGTCTGTCTGTCTGTCCGAGGCTTTGCTCCGTGGTCGTTAGTGCTAGAAAGCTGAAATTTGGCATGGATATATAAATCAATAAAGCCGACAAAGTCGTACAATAAAATCTAAAAATTTAATTTTTTTTAGGGTACCTCCCCTACACGTAAAGTGGGGGTGAATTTTTTTTTTCGCTTCAACCCTAGAGTGTGGGGTATGGTTGGATAGGTGTTTCAAAACTAATAGGGGTTTTCAAAAAACATTTTTTGATAAAGTGAATATATTCGGAGATAATCGCTCCGAAAGAAAAAAAAATGTGTCCCCCCCTCTAACTTTTGAACCATAGGTCCAAAAAATATAAAAAAAACGTGGAAGTAGAGCTTAAGAAAGACATTAAATGAAAACTATAGCGGACATGATCAGTTTAGCTGTTTTTGAGTTATCGCAAAAAGTTTTCCCTTCATAGTAAAAAGACTTATTTTAATTAGGTACTGATTATGCAAATTTGCCTATTTGTTTAACTCAGGTGAAAGGTACCGTTTCATCCCTTGGTTAACAATTTACTATACTTTAAGCTCCAGTTTAGCTTATTGTGACGGAAGAGTAACTACGGAACCCTACACTGAGCGTGGCCCGACATGCTCTTGGCCGGTTTTTATACTTAAATACGAACTTGCAAATACATAATTGCTGTTAAAAAATCTAGAATGACCATATCGTCTATTCATTAGTATAATGCTACTTAACTATTTATGCTCATCATGAGCAGATGCAACTTTTAAGGCCATGTCATAAAACAGGTCCCGGACGCTTTATTGTAAGTAGATGGCACACTCACGACAAAGAAGGCCATAAAGAGTAAGTAGTGTTCGGGGACAATTATTATCACCTCAGCTTTATGGAGTCGTTTTCGGGCAAAAGGTACTTTGTCGAATGTCAAAAGGCGATAACGGCATAAAGGTGCAATTAGAAATCTTTGTGACAAAGTAGCACCTTTTACTTGAGACGGCGCCGGTTTTGGTGTAGTATTATAACTGTTATTAATGGACAGGTTATTGTTTATAATTATAGTTTAAACTTACAGTTAAGTATTCTAAACGCAATTTAACGGTTGCGTCGTAACATTACTGACTGGACTTACTGACTGGTAATAAATATGACCATATTGTGGGTAGTAAGTTATAAATAATACAAGAATTCCTAAACAAATAAACAATTTATTAGCCTTAAACATCCGTTAAGTCATTACTTATTCAGAATGAAAGTATTATACTTAGGTATTCAAAATAACTGCTTACGTTTCATCTGTCTGCTCCCGTTATTTTTAGTGATCGTTTAAGGTGTCATTTGGATGTCAACTGCAGTTACATTACTGCAGCGGCGATGAAGAATCCGCTGTATCTGCCAATTTCGTTGATAAATGAGTGACGTTCGCCGCCGCATTACCGCGCGATTATGACATCCGTCACTCATTTCATCAAGGAAATTGACATATACAGTACCTGAGTCAAGGACGCAGCAGTAATGTCGCAACAGTAATGCAGCTGCAGTTGCCAACCGAAATCACCTTTATGAAGCCCTATCGGAATATCATTTGCTATTCTTGTGCTTTAGTTCCTTGTTTAACGCCTAATATGGCCTGACATTATATGCAGTGACAGTCCAACCAGTTGAACTAACTATTCTTCCGAGTTCACTGAACTGGATGCGTTAATTAAGGTTCTTAAGGTTTCTGGGATGTAGAGGAACTTGTAAGCTCAATATTTACTACTTAGGTTTATGCTAAAAAAATTACAAACTTTGTGGTAATATAAGTCTAGCGATTTTTGTGCCATCTACGCACTCTAATTTGTTGTTGGACATAACTCGTTCAGGGTGCCTAGCCAAGATGACAATTGTTGATAGAAATCGGCAATCGAAACTATTATATGTATGTAAATAGTCACTTGACTTTTCATAGCATCTGTTATCTCGATACAATTTTTCTATGCGTTTGGCGGATAGATTGATAAGATTATACAACTGTTAGAGAGAGACTAAGCAGAGAGCAGTAGCATGAATGGAGCACAACGGATGAATCTTCAATGAATATATTTCATAAAGTAGTTAATACAATTAATCTAAATATATTATAAGTAACATAATAACAACACAGACTGTTTTTTCTCAAGTGACAAAAGATTGACTTAACAGTTCAAATCTATATTCTAAATTTGAAATATAAATTGTGGCGTGTAGCTTACAACCTTATTTCAACACTCCTCCTGAATATAGACTATACTGTCATCAATACATTCAATCACCTTGCATGCCCATTAACTTGTTTGTACACCATACAAACTTTCCTTTCAACAAAGGTTTAGTTAGTGCATCAGCAATCATAAGATCTGTCTGAACATACGTAACTGTTATCTGCCCATTCATGATCGCTTCTCTCACAAAGTGATAACGTATGTCTATGTGCTTCGTCCGCTGATGATGCACTGGATTGTCTGCAATCGCTATTGCGGATTGACTATCACTGAAGATAGAAATCAGTTCCTCTTCCTTTCTGGTGATTTCTGCAATTAACCTTCTGAGGAATATTGCCTCTCTTGCAGCTTCTGACATAGCTATGTATTCTGCCTCTGCAGTAGATAGTGCTATTGTCCTCTGCTTGATGCTTTGCCAGCAGACAGCTGCTCCTTGAGCTATAAAGGTGTAGCCAGTCCATGATTTTCTATCTTCATCACCTCCGTGACTTGCATCTGAATATCCTTGGATGAATCTGTCAGCACTGCATCTTTTGGAGTACACTATCCCACGAGATTTCGTTCCTTTTAAGTAGCGGAGCACACGCTTTGCTGCTACCCAGTGTTCTTCTGTATAGCAAGTATTAAATTGGCTCAAAATACTGACTGCATGCGTTATGTCTGGCCTCGTACATACTGCTAAGTACATCAGAGATCCTATAAGATTCTGATATGGGATCCTATCATCAGGCTTGTGATCTGACTTCTTTAAGTGACATCCAGCAGCTGCCGGAGTTGCTGCTGTCTTGCAGTCCTCCATTCTAAAAGTCTTGAGAAGTTTCTCGATGTACCTCTCCTGATCAACTTTGATGACATCCTTTGTTTGAGTTATCTGCATTCCTAAAATTAATGCAGCTTTTCCAAGATCCTTCATTTCAAATTTGGACATGAGGTCACTCTTGACCTTACAAAGCTCGTCTTCATCATTCCAAAAAATCAACAAATCATCCACATAAACTGCTAAAATGATGATCTTGTTTTCTTTTGATCTTGTGTAAATGCATGGTTCATTTTTGGATTGTTTAAATTGAAGTTTCTTCAATTCACTGTCAAGCTTATTGTTCCACGCTCGAGGTGCTTGCTTTAATCCGTAAAGCGAACGGTTAAGTTGACATACATAGTCCCTCTTCTCTTTGACTTCGAAGCCTTCAGGTTGCTTCATGTAAACAGTTTCACTCAGATTTCCATTCAAGAAAGCAGTCTTAACGTCCATCTGATCTATGTTCAGTCCAATCTTGCTTGCTAAAGCCATTAGCATTCTCAATGAACTGTGGCGTACAACAGGCGAAAAAGTCTCATTATAATCAATGCCCCACCTTTGACTGAAGCCTCTTGCCACCAGTCGGGCTTTGTATCTGCATCTATTTCCCGCCTCTTCTTTGATTTTAAATAGCCATTTAGAATCAACGACGTTACACTTTTTAGGAGGCTTCACAAGGGTCCATGTATTGTTTTTCTTCAGAGCGTCTAACTCCTCCTGAATCGCGGCTCTCCATTTTTCAGCATCTCGACCTGACAAGGCTTCTTTCAGCGTAGTTGGATCCTCATCATGTTCGATTGTGTGATAAAGGTCATAGTCCGGAAACTGCTTGGGTTTTCTGTTCCTTATGGGATACCTTCGTAATTGCGCAGGTTCTGCTATGTCCTCCTCGTCCTCTGGCATGAAATCATCAGATTCATCACCAAACGCTTCAATCTCCACTCGAGGAAATTGAACTCCTTCCATGACAGGTTCAACTGCTCGTTGCTCTCTATCCTCTTCAGTTTGTTCTACTGTTTCTTTATAGGAAGGTTGACTTTCCTGAACAGTTGGTAAGAGGTCTATTATTGGGGATTCTGTCCTTATGCCTTCTTCTACGGAGAGAGGTTGACTTTTGTGAACATCAGGTAGAAATTCGACTGTTGGTTGCTCAGCCCTTGCATCTGCTTCCGTTCGATCTTCCTCATCTTGTATAATTTGGATAACCGAGTTATCTCTGGTCGGTGTTCCTTGACTTTCTTGCCTCTGGGATCGGTACATCTGTTTTTCAAAGAATACCACATCCTTCGCATTGTATGCTCTACCAGTCTTTGGATCTAGCAGTCTGTATGCCTTCGCATCATCTGCAAAACCTGTGAAGACCAATTCTAAACTTTTAGGATCAAACTTTGTCCTCTTTTGATCAGGAATATGCATAAAAGCTCTGCATCCAAACACCTTGATGTTGTCCAAATTACATTTCTTCCCCGTCCACGCCTCTTCTGGCGTTTTGTCTTTGACTGCAATTGTAGGTGATCTATTCTTCAAGAATACTGCGTGGTGAACGGCTTCAGCCCAAAAACGCTTTTCCAGGCCTGATGCTTGCAACATCGATCTGCTCTTCTCGCAAATCGTGCGATTCGCTCTCTCTGCGACACCGTTCTGACTTGGAGTATATTCAACCGTGCGCTGGTGCTTAATACCATGCCGCTTGAGAAAATCTTCCATCTGCTTGTTGACGTACTCCTTTCCGTTGTCTGTCCTTAACGCTTTCAACTTATGACCGGTTTGCGTTTCAACTAATGCTTTAAATTCTAGAAAGTATTTGAAGACTTCACTTTTATTTTTTAAGAAATAAACAAAAGTTTTTCGCGTAAGGTCATCAATAAACGTGAGGAAATATCGACACTTACCAAAGGATTGTACGTTGATGGGTCCACACACATCGGAGTGTACTAGTCCTAACACTTCCGTTGCTCGTGTTACACGATTTTTCTTCACCGGTTGCTTAGTTTGTTTTCCCTTCAGGCAGGAGACACATTCCAGGTTTAAATTGCTGTTAGGAAAACTTACCCCAGTCGCCATCTTGTTTTTCAAAAGTAGAAGATTTCGAATACCTAGATGTCCCATACGGTAGTGCCACAAATCCAGTGCATCACCGCGTTCCGACGTAGTATTAAGGGCCGTATTCTGTAAACAACACTCATTAAGTTTGTATACACCTTTATCTTCTATACCTTTGACAAGAACCGTACCACTTATTTTGCATTCATCACTATTATAAATTTCACACCTTTTGTGACCAAATACTATAACATACCCTTTTTCTGCTATAGTACTCACACTCATCAAGTTAGTTGCTAACTTTGGGACATGCATGACGTTACTTACAGTCATTCCAGTTGACTTACACAGCACCGTACCTCGTCCTTCTCCGTATACCTTACCACCATTAGCGCAATTTACAGAAACACGATCTGTAACCTTATAGTCTCTAAACCACTGTCTTCGATTTGTCATATGTGTGGACGCCCCGGAATCTAGGACCCATTCCTCTTCACGGTCTCCAGTCATAGCAAATGCAAAGGCACTTAAAGCTTCCTTCTGCTTTTTAGGTTTCTCTGGACATACTGAAGCCTTATGTGGACCATCACAGATAAAACATTTTATCTTCTTCTGTTTAGATTTCGGCAGTTTCTTGCCTTTTTGCTTGGTAAGCAATGCAGAAGTTGTAGAAGTTCCACTTGTGCTCGGTGACGTATACGTCTCTTCCATTTGAAAAAGTTTCGATTTGACATAATTAGATGTCAATATTATGTTGCTGTTTTCTACAGCCAGCCGCATAGGTTGAAACTCACTTGTGAGGCCTTGAAGCATCAAAGCTGCTAACAATTCATCATCTATCTCCTTTCCAAGGTCTGACAGTTCCTGAGATGTCTCCATTACCGCTGTTACATAGTCTCTTACTGTCGTAAACATCTCTAGTTTATAACTCACTAGTCTAGAGAGTAATCTACAGCGGTTATTCAAACCTTTGTCTTCGAAGGCATCTTTCAACACTTGCCATGCCTCTTTAGCTGTCTTCACGTGTTTGACGTGTACTAGGCAATGCGGCTTTATCATCAAGCAAATTTTAGCTTTTGCTTTTTGATCCTTTCTCGTACCTGCTAAATCGGTAATCGCGGGAGTAACGCTCGTGTATTCCCATAAGTCTGTATCTATTAGGTATAGTTCCATCTGGAATTTCCATGTTGAATAGTTCGAGCAGCCGTCCAGTTTATCGAAGAGCGTCATACTATTCATAATTCCAGTACCTCTGTTATTATTCACGTCACTAGAAGAATCGCCAGAGCCCGTTGACATTTTTCATGCTTGTGCTGAATATTGTTCGCCCATAACCCTGTTAGAGAGAGACTAAGCAGAGAGCAGTAGCATGAATGGAGCACAACGGATGAATCTTCAATGAATATATTTCATAAAGTAGTTAATACAATTAATCTAAATATATTATAAGTAACATAATAACAACACAGACTGTTTTTTCTCAAGTGACAAAAGATTGACTAACAGTTCAAATCTATATTCTAAATTTGAAATATAAATTGTGGCGTGTAGCTTACAACCTTATTTCAACAACAACTTTGATATACCAGACTTTTAAAGACACTAAAAATATAAATGTTGCGATTCATGTCACTCTAATTCCTTGTTGAACAAACCCACCCATTACATGCACCTTACGTACCATGGCGCGTCTTGTTACGCCTGCGACAGTCCGGACAGACGCTGAACTAGTACTATTGTGTCGAGTTCAGTGAACTAGGACTGCGTTAATTGAGGTTCTTGGGACGATAACGTGTACTATTTTTAGATCGTATGCTACCTGGGTGGGATTCTTCCACGTCTACTCATCGAGCAAATTTTTAATGGCATGTTTGTCTAAAATTACTAAGGTAAAATAGGTTGGTTCTTGATAACAAAAATAAATAAATTGTTCGGTAGTAGGTTACCTTTACAAACTAAACTTAATGAAGAGGACCGGGAGATTTAAGACGTATCACGGAACCGTGGCTGCATTTCTAAAGTTACTTTTTTTTTGTTAGTATACATGCTAGGTTCTTAAAGCTAAGCGAATGTAGGTACAAACGGCCCGATTCGAGGAATGATTAAGACACGTTTAAGATCTTGGGACGATCTTTAAAATATCGATAACTAAACGACATGTCAAAATTGACGTTTATTTAGATTCCGCTATGATCCCAATAAGATCTTTCTACGATATTTCTAACGTCAAAGCGACATTAGTTGCCCGAATCGAGCTGCTTCTGTCAATTATACGACATACAAACGATATCTAAATGAGAACTTATCTAAACCAGAACTTATTGTTATTGTATCTCATTCTTCGAATCGGGCCGAAACAGCTGCAAAAGTACATAACCACATGAATTAATTCGATACATAAAGTTCTTTCTTTCGTAGCTCCCTGTATGATAAATGCGTAGCATGTGCGTCTATAGCAATTTCAAAGTTAATTTTGATACAAAACAGCTAAAAACTCTGCGGGCGCTAGCTTCCAAGTTTAAACGATCTGATTAATTGACTAATAAAACAGATGATGATCCAAGAGAACCCGTTAATTAGAATTTACTATTATAGAATCTCTAAAACAATTAAGTAGCCGGGAGGAACACGTAAATTATTTTTTACAGTCACTTGTAAAGTTTACAACAGCTTTAGGGCGTTATTACAAACCGTGTAACATCCGCGTCGTGGCTGAAAGTATAATGTGGTATGTGCGGTCACATCCGCAGTAATTTACAGTAATAGAAGACTTTAGCGATAAAATAGACACTAACACTAAACTCAAAATAGCTGAAGTCACAGGATATAAAAGACGGGCAACTTTTGGAACCAAGAAACACTGATCAATTTCCAACCCCGTGGTTCGCACCGCTCTACTGACGCTTGCGAGTCTTGCGACTGATGCGATAGCCAACGGTAGGTATTATTACATTTTTGATGATTTTTTTACGCGCAGCTTGTAGTGTTCGTCGACGTAACTTAAGATGCGGCCGGGCGCAGTACTCATACTTTAAATGCAAGAGCGCTCAAAAAATTGTGCTCAGCACATTTGGTTGTCAAATATGCTTAGTAATACGGGATCTAGTGGGTGATATCTTTAGGATAGCTTAACTAACCCGGAAGTAAAACCATTAGCTGCGAACATAAAATCATTCACGCGTGTTTATTTTGCGTTTAACGTTCGTTAAAAGTTAACCGTTAGACGGTAAATAAGGTAACATTTAATGCAGTAGTTTGGGTTTAAATTGAGATCATAATTCACGAGAAAGGTAATAATTTCTGACATACGTTTTCATATTCAAAGAAGTGATGGGTATCTGGATATACGTATATTTATAATGCTAAAAATCGGATACAATATGATTAAATAAATAACTGAATAATATACCTAAATACAAATCAATTTAGTAGACAAACACCTTCTTTTTTCAACAGAAATATCTGTATGAAAATAGTTAGGTATATTCTGCCGAGCGAAACCTTCAAGTGAAAAAGTTTAGCATGAAGTGTGAAAAATCAGAAGAAATTCTCACTTTAATTGAAAGTAGTTTTACGAATTATCAAATGGAATAAAAAACAGCACACTAAATAAATGTCTAAATCGATTTTATTTAGCAGCTTCTAACCGAATAGAAAATACTATTAAGAGATCAGGAGTCTAAAATAGCGGGCGGGACGCGCAACAAGAAATGCAAGAATACAATGGGCAATGGCGTGCTATTTAAAACCGACATTAGAATCGGATAATCGAATGGTGTGTGAGTTTAGATCCATTCGAGTTTTGTTGTTTTGTCATGTTAATTTTATTAAACGATGATAATTATTACAGTCACATGGACACTGACTCTTACATCAACGTAATTTTTTAATAAAATCATCTTTGTCGAAAATAATATTTATAAATAAATGAGATATAAATACCTAGAGATTATGGTCATTTTTCTAAAATAAAATAAGCTTTGGCGAGTAAGAGGTATGTGTAAATAAAGAAAATTAGCCAAATACCTACTTTGGAAAACAAAGTTCTATTTTAAAATAAAATAAAAAGTACACCGCCCCAACTATTATTTTGGAACTTACGTCGTTACTTTTTTCTTTCTCTCGTCGAAAACAGCCAACAAATATCCAGTGTAAGCCTTTACTTTGTTCGATTGTAGCCAGTCATTGAGTTAACCTAACCAGGTCTGGTGAATGAGGATATAATAGGTAATGGTACTTAAGCCATTTGCATTACTGTCGACCGGAGTTTTGATATCGGGGTCGACCAAAAAATTGCCGAACGTTATGGCCTCATCGAAATTGTATCTTAGTGTCTGACCCCCGTTTCGGTTTCGGCATAAAAATCATATTTCGGCCGAAGGTTCGGTTCCGGAAGGTTTCGGCATAAAAATTATGTTTCAGCCGAAGATGAAACCGAAACTAGAGCAAACTGAGGAAAAAAATCGGTTTCAGTCGAACACTAGTCTACTAGATTCTTAGTCGTAGTCATTGAGCCAGCAAGGTCTGAATGAGGCTGCTCGGCGACGAACATAAATCCACTCTTGGCACGCGGAACTCATTGTGCATTTGTTTTGCACGGCGCTTCTATTTCGGTGCCGGTGAACGGGATCGGATAAGATCGCGTTGCGGTTTAGTGTCTTCCGTTGTCATTTATTATTAGGGATTGCAAACCGGATTGGTTTTCAATCCGGCCGGATCCGGCCGGATTTTGGCCGTAGTCCGGCCGGATCCGGCCGGACCGGATCCGGTTTGGGATAGGGATATAAAAGTTAATTACATGACATATTTTTCTAGTTTTTTGCGTAATACGTATTCCTAAATCTATAATTTGAAGTTAATAAATAACTTCTTAACAATAAAATAGAACTTGGTAGTAAAAAGCGGCCAAGTGCGAGTCGGACTCGCGCATGAAGGGTTCCGTACCATTTATGACGTATTAAAAAAATCTACTTACTAGATCTTGTTCAACATTTTACCACTTAGGACACACATTTTACCACTTTGGAAGTGTCTCTCGCGCAAACTATTCAGTTTAGAAAAAAATGATATTTGAAACCTCAATATCATTTTTGAAGACCTATCCATAGATACCCCACACGTATGGGTTTGATGAAAAAAAAAAATATTTTTTATTTTATGACTTATTAAAAAAACTACTTACTAGATCTCTTTCAAACCAATTTTCGGTGGAAGTTTGCATGGTAATGTATATGATATATTTTTTTTAGATTTTTCATTCTGTTATTTTAGAAGTTACGGGGGGGGGGGGGGGACACACATTTTTTCACTTTGGAAGTGTCTCTCGCGCAAACTATTCAGTTTAGAAAAAAAATATATTAGAAACCTCTATATCATTTTTGAAGACCTATCCATAGATACCCCACACGTATGGGTTTGATGAAAAAAGATTTTTTGAGTTTCAGTTCTAAGTATGGGGAACCCCCAAAATTTATTGTTTTTTTTTCTATTTTTGTGTAAACATCATAATGCGGTTCATAGGATACATCTACTTACCAAGTTTGAACAGTATAGCTTTTATAGTTTCGGAAAAAAGTGGCTGTGACAGAATCGGACAGACAGACGGACATGACGAATCTATAAGGGTTCCGTTTTTTGCCATTTGGCTACGGAACCCTAAAAAGTGTCACAATCTCAATATCACTTTAAAAATAAAATTTGAAATCGGTAATTTATTATATTTAACCATTTAAAAGTGGTCAAATTTTCGTTTACAATTATAAATTTGATTAGTTTGCAAAGCCTGATGATGGGATGTGGGGTGGGAATTGGAGCTCCTTGAAAGGACAAGTTATCGTAACTGTTATTTGATTGAATTCTTTGTAGAGTCTGTTCGGAAAGAGAAGAGTCGTGGAATGTATTGGGTCCCATACATTACACGAATCTTCTCTTTCCTCACAAACTCTAACATTGACATCCATTCTAGCATAGAGAAATAAGAAGAACATAGAGTGCTCACTCCATACATCAGTTTTGTTACCAAAACGCTTATTATTTTCGCAGTCGACATCTAGCATCGAGTAGCGGAACTCTCAGTACTGCTACTCGACAATAGATAGCGCGGCAAACAAGAGTAACCGGAATTCTATTTTCAACTCCTACGCTTACTATTATTTATTACTTTTAACGAAGAAATTTTACTTTTAACCAATTATGATATTAAATGCGCTCTAGTATTATCTTGCTTTTTTGTCCGAAAAAGTAGTGGACTGTATGATTTAAAAAAAAAACTTTTTTAAATTTATAGAAAAGTATATTGGTCAAATTATAGGGAATGTAGGATTGAAAACCATCGCGGAAAGGGACTCCGTAAGAAAAGTTACATAGATTGGCTAGACGTAGAGTAGCATGTACCAGGAGATGAAAGAAATTGCATAAGATTGGATGAAATTGTAAAGACAAAAGATTCTCTCTTAAATTTGAATAGAAAATAATCTATATTTTATCATATATCTATATATATCGGAGAAAACTAAAGATTATCATTATCAATATTATCATATATTTTTCATTCACACATATTGATGAGCCCAACTGTAGTCGGTTGAGTACCGCCGACTTAATCCTGCTCATTTGTTTACTTTTAATCTCCTATCACAACATTATGACACGACATTAACCTTGTCTTTAGCATAAATTACAAATGCCTTCCATGGCATCTCCATCCTTTCATTTTTCCTTCTAATACAGTATTTATGTAATCGTCATATCGTGCCACCAACATAAAAGAAGAAGAAATCCTCTTCTGTTCCCAGTCATCGTCATAATAAATATATTTTTATCTTACTAAATTTAAACTTTTTCATTCGTTTTTGGTTCTGTTAAACTTCATACCTTGTATCCGTTGCCTTTTCCTCATCTGAAATGCACAGCGCGTGCTGTATTTAAGCGTTTTCTTATTTTACCGGATCCGGTCCGGATCCGGTGATTTTTACCGGATCCGGTAGCTCCTGAAAAGTGCCGGATCCGGCCGGATTACCGGATCCGCCGGACCAGATTGCAATCCCTATGTATTATTTATGTTTTCATGTAGCTACTGGGCTGCCATTATTTTTAATAGTAGTAACACTGAAAGTCTCTTGATATAGTGGCATACGTTTTTAATTACTTAAAGATGGTATGATTATTAGGGTAACTTGGAAAGCGGGTAAATTTTGAAAATAGCCAATATCTCCTAAACTAAAATCACTGTCTACCTTAGCAACTGTAAGCAAGAGGCCTCGGTTAGCGTTAAAGTAAGCGTAAGTGTGCTAAAGTATGAAGTGCTTTTGGTTTAATATTTTGAATAATTTAGATAACAAAGTTGCATTTTCATTTTATTGGATTTCGGTAAAATAGGGTTTCTTTTTCTTGGGTTCTTGATAAATAATTGTCAAAAATGTTGTTTTTTTCTTACAAAGATAAGGAGCCGGAAGTTCAACTCGTCGCCTGTTGTCGTCATTTTTGAAATGCGAAAAGACATTGATATTTCCTATTATTTTCACCATTTCATAATATAATCTAAGTATTTGTGTCTCTGTAGTGAAAGGAGGGTGCTAAGTCGTTTCCGTTCTTGAAATCGTTTCATTAAAGTCGATAAAAGCAATGTATGTATATGTATATATAAAAAGTAAGACCAACATTTCAAAAATAAACTAATTTGTTGACCTGTTTACCAGTGATCAGTGATTAGGTTGCCAGTAGCAGTAAAAGACAAAGTTTTTATCTTAATGTTTTTAGTCGGTTATTGTACGTATTTCAACAATACTTAAATAGCGTTTTTGTAAACAATTTAATTGAGACTGATGCAGGTTTACTAGCGTATCTATATTGGTCTGATCCGGCTAAATTAACAACCTAAGCTCTTAACTAAAATTAATCATAAGCTAAATGCGATTATTATCCGTAACTATACCAAACTTAGCCAAACAAATGCACTAATAGCGAATGCACTAAATTTATGTCCCCCGTCAGGTGTCCGGCCGGACGGCTCGAGGCTCATTCAGCTTAGGTTTAACCA
Organism: Cydia pomonella; assembly: GCF_033807575.1. Classification (NCBI taxonomy): domain Eukaryota; kingdom Metazoa; phylum Arthropoda; class Insecta; order Lepidoptera; family Tortricidae; genus Cydia; species Cydia pomonella. Next base: position 7,008,433 of record NC_084710.1, on the reverse strand, counting down.
GCTTACGGCTTGAAATGCTTAGAACAGCTGCGTTTAACTACTGCAGGAAGAAAAGTGAGACGTACATTACACGTTATCCTAGCAAAGCAGCAATTGTTTTCCACGTTACTGTGTGTTCGACAAACGCTGCCTTACCACGAGCTTGATACTGACCTGAGAGTGTTACCACACCAATCGATCGATCATCGATAGATAGTTTCTACGAGACCAATCGATCGATGACATCGACCGATGGTAGAATGGAACATTCGACGTCGATCGATAGTTTCTACTAGACCAATCGATCGATGGGATCAATATCGATCGATCAGTATATCCGTCGATCAGCCAACGCTACCACATCAATCGATTTTTGTTAATCGGAGGCATCGATCGATGATCGATTGATTGGTATATCCGTTGATTAGCCAATGCTACCACACCAATCGATCGATGTCGATCGATGGCATCAACCGATGATCGATCGATTGGTGTTGTAACACTCTTACACTGACTTATTCGCTCGTATTGGCATATTAGTGCAAGCGAGATGTATAGAAAGTAAGTTACGCAGACGTTAGCGAATTAGTCAGTGTCAAAGTCATGGAAGCCGTAAAGTTGCAAAAACGACAATAAAACTGCTTAGAGTCCTTCTAAGAGTTCTAAGCTAAATTTGCTCCGATTTGAATCTTAGAGCAAAGTGAGGTTCGTCCATCATAAACGCCACATATTTTCATAGTAATTTGACATTAATTTTTATTATTTTTTATTATTATTTATTTATTATTAACATAAAATCATACATCTCAAACAGGTACGGAGTCCCACAAAACAGTTTACACGGTTTTATCATTGCAAATGTCATGTCAAGCTCGATCCAATTCTATGCATTTTTTATACCACGCCGCTAGTAAACAAGCTTACAGCCTATTTGATGCCAAGCGGTCACCGTGGCCATCGACGCTTGCAACTCCAGGGACGTAACATATGCGTTGTCGGCGCTTAAAAAACTCCTATTTGAAGAAACTTTAGAAAATTTGTGACTGATTTAATAGTATCTACAATCAACGGTCTATTCAATGAGATGTTGGTTGTATCAATTTCCTCACTTAAAATGCATGCAATTTATATTTTATTGAGCAAAAGCCAGTAAATAAGCCATTAATCTACTTACTTTATATTATATGTCACGCCGCCGACGAATGACGAATATTAATCATGTCAGGACAGCTTTATTGAAAACTTATTTAATTAGGTTCTTATTCAGGTTATAAATGTTATAATACTAAAACGATTTTACGAATCATGTCGTTACATGTCACACTGCTGGGTACACTGGAGGCGGCGAGTCAGAGTATACTTTTAGAGTAAGTGACGAAGCCCGTTTCAGTACCCCTAGTGTAAATAAATTCGATTTCCAAACGTGACGTACGCGTTTGCGTTTAGTCTCATTTTGTATTGGATTTCGAAAGAGCGCGCCAAGCGGGACGTTTTGGAAACTCAAAATCCTATACAAAATGAGACTTAACGCAAACGCGTTCGTCACGTTATGATGTCGATCAAAGTTACACTAGGGGTACAGATTACCGCTGTAGTGTTTTGTGACGAAGCCTGTAGTTGATTGTGAGTTTGTGTTCACCTGACGAAGCCTGCGTTGCGGATATAAAATTATGGTCCCTGAATGAAATTATCGAGTTAATATTAAAGTTAAATATTCCATTGGTGGAGATTTTCTTCTACTTTTTGTATGATACGTATATTAATAGTGTGTACAATAACACAATATAGTTATAATATTTGTAACTTACGATTTCGATAAGCTACCTATTGGTAGAACTTATAAATAAGTTTGATGTTTAAATTTAACAATTCAGTAAAGAAATTACCACTTTTAAATTTTTTGACGCCAATGACGGACAAATTCGCACCGTAGGTCCAACGTCGAAGATGGACTAATCCGTCAGAGCACAGAGCAACATAGACCTATAGGTACTTGTATATGCGTAAAATTCCATTTCAGTTTTGACGCTTCAGTGACGTGGCGTCCGGGTGACAGTTTTTGTGACGTATCCCACGTAATCCCACAAACTGTCATCAAGAGGAAAGGGGACGACCGCTTCGCCATACAAATGTAGTCCCCATTCCTCCCTGGATGGAGCGTAAAACAAATTCCATACAATTTTTACATGCTCCTATAATAATTAAAAAATCAACGAAACGAAAGAACATAGCCGTGTTTGATATATGTACATCAAATGGTGTCAAAATATTTTTTAATTATATTAAAATCCAGAGAGGGAAATGGAGTTACGTTTGTATGTAGATGCGGTTTCGGGTGGTAATAGTCCAGCTTCTCTTTAAAACAAGTCGTATTTACCTGCTGTACTTATTACTCTGCTCTCGACTAGCTCTATCTGATCTCAAAATGTATGCAAGCAATTAATATTTTATCACAAGTCAGTAAATAAGCTATTAATCTCCGTTACTTCATGTCTGCCGCCTTCCAGTGACGAGATAGAGTATCAATCTTGACGAGTCATTTGACAACAACTTCATGTCCGCCGCCGCCCAGTGACGAGGTAGAGTATCAATCCAGTGGAGTCACTTGACCACTAATGCTAACTAATGGGTTGTAGGAATTGAATTTATTAACTGGGGTCTCCTTTATGTAAAACAGATTAATGGTTGTCAGGTGAATTTAATTGCTGTATCAGGTACATTTTTTATGTCATGTTGTAAATACGTGTTCTAGGAACATTAAATAACATTTAAAAAAAACTGGCAAGTGCGAGTTGGACTCGCGCACGAAGTCGAATTTATAAAAACGGCAAAAAAAATATGTTTGTTGTACGGGAGCCCCCTTAAATATTCATTTTATTCTGTTTTTAGTATTTGTTGTTATAGCGGCAACAGAAATACATAATCTGTAGAAATTTCAACTGGCTAACTATCACGGTTCATAAGATACAGCCTGGTGACGGACGGACGGACGGACGGACGGACGGGCAGCGAAGTCTCAGTAATAGGGTCCCGTTTGACCCTTTGGGTACGGAACCCTAAAAATAGGTTGCTATAAAAAGCACAAGGATAAATTGGGGATTCAACTTGTCTCCTAGACGTTGGCAAATAAGCAAGCGCCAAAACTCGCGGTGTTAAACTTAAGCATACAATTTTTTCTCTGTAGTTTTATGTCTTTCGCAAAGGAAAGTTTCTTATAAATTGTGAATATATTGTCGGTTGGGTGGCCTGTATTCTGTCAGTTTTTTTTATGATAACCATTTAAGTTTGCTTATTTCGTTATCTGTAAACATGCCGATTTAATGTTCCCTCTTATTTGAATCTAAGCCAAAACTACCGAAGCTAGAAGCCACAATATGAATATCTTAAATCCTAACACACGTCACATGATTTATGTTCAATGAAACATTATTCTGCATCGAAGACACGCCGCTCCAGTTATTTTCGTACTCGAACCGAGACGCCATTTGCAAGTGCTTCAACAATAACCTATCTTCGGCATCAAGGAATTCAATTCTCGTATGAAAGATTCAAGGGTTTGTTTATTACAACCGTCCAAATTGACATTTATTGTTTCATTCAAAGTCCAAATTGACACAACTTTTCGATAATTCATTTAACTTAGGCATAACAAGAAAGGTCAACTAATGGTAAGGCAAAGTTTAGACACAGCTGTCTCAATAATGTCATTTTCGGTAAGTTGTGTGTGTCGTTTCAGTTAAGACAACTAAAGACCTAACTGCGTAGGAGTCTACAATTTAGAGCAAAACACAGAACACAGGACCAGGACTAATAAAATATTGAAAAGATGGCGGTTGATATTTGAAAATACTCCCGAAGTAAACACAATACAAATAAAGCGTGCGAGTGTGAAACACTTATATTTCAATTGAATTGAAACGAGTCTAGGATTTAGATTAAAGAAACATAACACAAGACAAGGATTAATAAAATATTGGAAAGATGACGGTTGATATTTGAAAATACTCCCGAAGTAAACAATACGAACACAATACAAATAAAGCGTACGAGTGTGAAACACTTGAAATTGAATTGAAACGAGTCTAGGATTTAGATTAAAGAAACAGAATAAAAGACAAGGATTAATAAAAATATTGGAAAGATGACGGTTGATATTTGAAAACACACCCGAGTAAACGTGGTAAAGTGCTTGGAGAGGAAATAAGGAATCTAACAAATGTATCGGACGGATATTGAGTTTCGATGTCGTAGACATTGCGTGTCTGCAGTACCCGCGGTAATAAAATAATACTCCCATACAGTATTATCCGCCATCTTTTATATTGCACACTTTCTCAGGAACGAGATTACGCAGCGAGAGGAAATTTAATATTTAAAATAACTTGCGTTACTCGCGTGTCGGTTTAAATATTGAAGTGGGGAATGGAAATAGATTTTGGGAAAGCATTTTAAATAAGGTTTCTCAGAATAAAGTACTATTGGGTCTGAGGAAATGGGTGTTACGCAGGATAGGCTCTAAATAAGCATTCCATGGGCTGTCCCGTACAAACACATTCGATTTCGTCTCTCAGTGTTTATTTTTCAGTGCTTTAAGGCTATGATTATTTTTCTAAACAATTCCTTGATCCTTTGTACAAAAAAATAACTCTTAAACTTGCAAATCTTCAGAAAATTTGCGTATGTGCGGATTTTTTAAAATTATCTTTCTATTATATCTTTCCTACCCATTTCGTACCTTGTCACAGTGACAATAGTATGAGGTCTCTAGCGAGTTTCATGTTGTTAGTCACTGTGACTGTGAGGTACGAAATGGGTAGGAAATTAAATTCCTTGACCGTACAATTCTAAGTAAGTCCGATACTATACCGCGTATAAGATCTCTAAATTAATAATTGAGTACCCATTAATTATCAATATCAAACATGGCTGAACAAACAATTCAAACACAGATTTATTTACATCAAGTGTCCGTTTAATAGCCTTGCCTATTCAGACCGATCAAAATGAATTTAAATCACGCCGTGAATTTAAACGATCGAGTCAACGATTTGACAATGATGAATTATTCCCCTAAACAGTTGAGGCACGAACAATATTCACATGTATTTTAATACGAAGGTGGGCGTGTGATTGTATCACTCGTGTAATAACAGTGTTGGGTAAGAAGTCTCGGAGCTCACTGGTCTGGTTTAATAGACATTTGCGCAGTACGATACGGCCTTACTCCTTTAGAGTGCTAGTTAGAGCTTTGCGTGACTCATCGGGCAGCATAGGAGACATTCAGGATGGTTGTTTAGCTATTAAACAGTTGGATAGCAAAGCTGGAATAGTACTAATGTCAGGGTTTGTGTTAATAAATGTCAATGATGTGTATATTAATACATACATAAATAAATAGCAAACTTTCTATCCCACAAATCTTATCTTAATATAAGTTATTAAGGTTTATAAGTACAGTAAGCTGCAAAGAAAAATGACCCCCGGCATAGAAGTTTGTATACAAAGGTGATAAGCGAATAGTATTGCTGATTACATACACATAGAAGAAATAAGATTCGATCATATCGTCGATAAGATGGATCTACATTGATAATGCTACACGGATAAAAGTGGCTTCAGAATATTTATATTTATCACCCAAATAATTTAGGATACCTAGATAGAAAAATTGAGAGACTGTGAGCCAGCCAGTCTCAGATGTAAGGAATATATCCATGAGCTCCGTTTTTGTCGTGTTCCTCATTGCTGAGTGTCGTCCACGAATTATTTTGTGGACTAACGCCTTCCATTTGTTGCGAGATCGCATCGGCAGTGTGTATTATGTAATGGATCGTGTACTTACCTATGAGCTATGTGATAATAATACATGATCATGTGAAAATTGATACGAGGTGTAAAGGAGTACATGTGACAAGCTTGTTTATTGGATATACTTATTCGCGAAAATATGTTATGTTTTATTTGTGGTAGCGCTGAAGAATCTTTCACGTTTCATTATGTTATCAAACATTACAGTATAAAAAATACATACACGTGTAATGGATCCTCATATTATGATGTTACGATACGGCATTCCTCTTTATTACTAACCGTTCCTAGGTATACTCGTAAAACTTGCGAACCCTTTCAAATCCATGTTAAAGCTTTTGTGCGATGAGAAAAATTTACACCATACTTATTTGTTTGTCTTTTGCCCAAATTAGAATGCTATATAGGGCATAAACATATCTTTGTCGGAGTGTCCCCAAATTTTGCAGAACGACAAGTCTTCTCCGTTTATTTTGGGACTAGGCTTTTAGTTCAATGTTCTGTTTTACTAAAACACTGTTGTGTTTGAGCTTTCTAAATAGTATTAGAGCAAAATAAGTTTTCGATCACGTCTCCCGACTTCACACTGTATAAAGTTTGACTTTGAATTTGGTCGACTTTGCCCGCGTCGTAGCAATTCAATGTCAGTTTTATCGATGTGTTTTACTGGTGACAAAGTTTCGATGTCGGTTGTAAAATATACGGCACGATATTTACGAGCGTGTACAGTCGGCAGCGATGTGTAGCACGCGTCGGCTATCCTTCCCACGTACCGTATTCAAATATTTTAGTTTATGCATTGTGCTTTATGGGAACCGTACGCCTGCGATCTTGAACTCTTTGGCAGAACGCAGTGGAATAGTGTTAAAGTCTATTTTTACTCGTTCCATATACATTGCGTGGATAGTTTGACGCCTGATGTGAACAACAACATAGATCTTCAATTTCTCGGAAAATGAGAATCCGAATGTGCATTGTGGGTAGAAACATACTAAGAGATTTATAACCTAGAAAATTCAAACCAGACGCTGTTTTTAAGAACGACATGTAGATTTAACAGATAAAACTATACTTTGAATCCAGCATTATTCAATATTCCTTTCAATCCTTAATTATTTGTCGCTTGTTACAGACACTTTTGAGATTTCACTCTGTATCACGCATTTGTCTTCACATTTCAACTTCCAACGTGTACGTACCAAAATCTGGACAGCCAGGTAAATTAAAATTGACAGGCGATCATTAATTTTAAAATCCGAATAAAGAATGGCCGTTCTATTTTTAAACCGTCCAATCTGTCAACGGTTGAGCGCGCATGTTGTGCGACGACGAATGGTTGCAAACGATACCTACATCTGTTGTCTATTTCGAGATTTGTCGCTGTCTGCGCCGGAACCGAGACAACTCTTTTTTTGACTCGAAAATGTTTATGATGAAAGAAAATAACATAACTGACAGCTGGTACTATATCAGCTTCAGCTTTCTGTAAGCGCCAGGATTCTTAATATTTATCGACGGCAGGTATATAAACATTAATTTCACTAGGATAGCAAATTTAAAAAGTTTTGGTAATCTTTTTTTAACCGAAATTTTTATTTTGAGTAGGTAGTTTATTACAAAAGAAAAATTTTCACAGACTTGATTGCGTGATTCATCAGCATCATATAAATCAACTGAAAGACGTCTACTGCTAACAACAGCTATCACAGGGGGCCTAGACAAAATGACAATCGTACATCGGCAAACGCCAAACGAAAAAAAGTATGAGGATAACAGATGCTACGAAAAGTCACGTGACTATTTCCATCCGTAGTGTCGATTGGCGTTTTCTATCAACAAATTTCACCTTGGCCCTCAGATATTAACGTTCGACCACCGATAACATATTTATATAAACAACGTAGGTATTACAATCAACAAGAATGATATACCTGCGTGAATGATATGTAGAGCATACGGAAACAGGAGCTGAACTGATCAAGTTTATAAGAGAAATCTTACTTTCCGCCTGTCAGAGCCCCTACTTGCTTACGTACGGCTTTGTGCTTGAACGCATTTAGCTAATTTGAATGGCTGTTTAAAGAGAGGTTTGAATTCTTTTCTTTGGCGGTACCGATTGTGGGAGCCGACTGCATTCTCGTAGTTGACGGGAATTCGGTTAAAAAGGACGCATGTGCACATGCAAGTTATGTAGATACGACTTTATTCCCATATATATCCAGCACGAGAGTACTGTATTTTAGACAAAAAAGCTGGGGGAAATTATCCGAGGACTTTGAACTCGCTTAAATCAAAATTTAATTCTTAGTAGAATTCGCTTGAATAAAATACTGCTTGATGTCTCTGGCTCAAGTGTCGACGGATTCGAGCTGTTAAAACATGAAATGTTTAGTTTCAGTAAATATTTTATAGTTAATGCAAAACGGAAGTAATGTATCTCGTCCTCGAATCTTTTTTTATACCGAAATTGTCACAGACACAACTTTCGCAATACGGCTCCGATTTGAATACTCCGTAATACTTCACAAAGTTTTGATTTAGATGATTGCAGCATAGTACATTTACGCAGAGTATTTCATCTTTAACAAACAAGAACTTAGCAACCGCCGTTACAATTTAAGTTACGCTCTTATTTTAAAACAATATCTGCAATAACAACAAGACTTGGCAGGAGCGTTAAAGTAACATATTAAATCTATATTCGGTAGTGTTTGCTGCTAAAAAGTCGCCAATGGGTAGTTCGGTAGTCGCCAATAGTTTTTACAATTGTCTCCATTCTAGAATGGAGACAATTGTAAAAACGATTTCTTCTACCAAAAACGTCACTTTTGACACTGACAGATCAGTATGGTATCGGAATCAGACCGCGTAACTAAAACTCGAATTGGCTCGTATTTGGGCAATTAGAGGAAGTAATTGCTAGCCAAACTAGCAGTAGGACAAACGAAGGTTTCTACATGATGATGATTCCGTTTCCAAACCAATCATGTCGAAAGTAATAGCATACGTACATTAGTACAGACACAGCAGATAGTGGGATAGTTACCGTTTTAGAAGAAATCCCACAAATACACAAATGATACTCACACTTGTCAAAATAGTATTTTTTGTCGGTATTGTAATGCTTTTAATTTGCTTTACATACCTACATAAAGTAATATCAACCTCATTAATTGTAACGAGAATTCCAACAGTTGTTCAGGTAAGCTACTGTCATTGTTCCTGAACTGTGGTAATACTTCACAAACTTTTGATTTAGACGATTGTACTCGCGTATTTGCACTGCTGACATGAATTTAATGAGCTCAGTTCCGTCTCTGTTTTATGTAACTTTCTTTTAATAAAGGCTAAAAGCAATTGCGAATCTGAGTATTAAAATCGTTTCGTTTCAATTATCGTAAATTAAATTCTTTATGAGTACAGCAAAAATAACGGTTGTATTTTAAAACGATATTGGCTCATCTCAAGTTACTTGCCATTTTGGGAACTAAAAATAAATGTTTACTTAAGTAAGGATTAGGGTTTTTCTCATTAATTATATCCTTGATCGCATCTGATCGTAAGGTTTAAATGACCCATTTTTTCCACTAAACGAAACCAGATAAGGGCATCTCTGGCTGTCCTCACATTAGTTAATGAGCTACTATTAAACGAATAGCTTCTTTAAAAGCTAAGAGATAAGGTCCAAATCGTGATTAGTTATCTCTGGATGTGACGAATGTTTCTTGAAGAAGCGCCGTGGGCGAAACAAGTGACAAACGACTGGCTCTGTCGGGAGTGATAAAGCACTGATTATATTACACTGCATTTTGCCTTCATAATTAATTGACATCGGTTATCTAAGCCGCTTTACGGCCCTGACTTTGATTACTAACCGGGCGGTTTGATAATAATTCATAATGTTACTTCGGTTTATAACGGATTTTATGCGAGTGTGACTAAGAGCTGTGCAATTGGTTTGTGAAATGTGCCGATATTCAATTATACCATTTATAGTGGTTGCAAATGGAATTAGGTAAATCTGTAAACAAAGTCCCATGCACAATGCATTTGCCAAGGAACAGGGCGCAACACGAATGTTTGAATAAATATACCCATGTTGTCGGCATCGTGAAAATGCTGAACCATAATCATTATGTGATGAAAATTTGAAGTTAGGTTAGATTTTTTTTGTGAACAATTTTCTATCGTTTTGAATAAATGTTGTACCTGCTTTCACTTCAAAGATTAAAGATAGTACCTACTTATATCACAATATTCTTCGTCAAAATATGCACACAAAAAATCCTCAACGGATTTAATTGCATACAATTATGTGTACATGTACAATGCAAATTAATTACTTAAAATAAAAATTAAACGGTTTGTATGCTTATATTTGTATATCTAGTACCATTTAAATTAGTAAAATTATCAGGAAGTCCACTTTTAAAGCGTTTTTTAAAAGTAGCAATAAAATGCGTTTCCGAAGCATTATTGTCTGTAATGGGTGAAATGAAAAAGGCAATTTGACGCTTTCATCCTGAAAACATGCAGTGCACAATTTTTTTATCACTTTATTATTTTATTGCAGGCGCGTACTGCCTCTCGTTTCACGCTTTACTTTTCAACGGGTTGGGTAATAAATTATACAGCTTTAACTATATTTTACAGCGTTTAAATCGTGTTTGTATTGAGACAAGGATATATTTATAAGAAGTAACAAACAAAACATATGAAACAAAATTGATTTCAGTACCTAGATGTCTCATAATCGGAAGAGGCATTTTACAATTAAATGTACTTAAAACAAGAGATATGACTGATTCAAATCTAACCTAAAAGCAAATGCAATTACAAGAAATGATCGTTATATTCCCGCACTGGAGTTAAATTACGCGAACACTACGTTTGAGCAGATTCTATGTCAACAACGAAACGACACTCAAGATTTTTCAACGTGTGTACCTCGTAAATTACGATTCCCACCATATTACCCAAGACAGGTACTTTCGAAATTCGTCGACGTATTTTGAATGCAGATGCTGTATAAATAAGCACATGTAGGGACACATGTGTACACAGTTGCAGGAATGCTGACATGGCATTCCACGTGCAAGCCGCGAGGCGCGGGCCCCGGCAGTTGTCCCCCGCCTTTCGACTAGCTCGGTTCTCTCCCAACTATACATAGGTATAGTGTTCGTAGAAGCAATTAAGTTTTAACCTTGATCTGTGTAGTGTAACAGTGAAGTAAATAAACTTTTGTATTTTCCGTGCTAAGTGACTTTCCCTTCTCACCAATTAGTTAAACCCTTGGAGTCAGATAATTAGACAGTAGATGGAAACCTACAAGTGGTGACCCCGACAAAAACGCGATAGTGACTATAAACGATTTAGTGCGGAAAGTTGTTTTCTGTTTATCGGGGGCAACTCATTTTGCGGGAGTGAACCGGGGCAAGTACACAAAGACATTCTAATATGTCGGACGGTGAATGCGAGGCGCCCGGCGTCAGGGAGCGCGACCAGCGCCCCCCGCCGGCGGACGCGTCGTCTGCAGCGAGAGAGGAACGGACCAACAGGCAGTTGGACCTGGCAGCTGTCACGGTGGCATCAAGGTTGCCAGAGTTCTGGGCGGACCAGCCTAGGCATTGGTTCCTGCAGGTGGAGGCCATCCTAAATCCACAGCACCTCAAGGACCAGGCGAGGTATGACCTAGTGCTGGGGAAGCTGACGAAGAGTGCGATAGGGCAGATCACAGACCTTCTGCTTCAGCCGCCAGCAACAGGGAAGTACGTTGCCCTTAAGGAAAAGCTCTTGGAGATTTATGAGGACTCTGCAAAGGCTCAGCTGCAGAAGCTCCTCAGCGATATGGAGCTGGGCGACCAAAAACCATCACACCTGTTGAGCAAGATGAGGGATCTAGCGAGAGGCAACGTCCCTGACCAGACGCTGTGTATTCTGTGGCAGAATCACCTACCTCAAGCGGCTAGAGCAGCAGTTGCAGTCGCCGACACGCAGAATTTGGACAGTCTGGCCGCCATCGCAGACAAGGTGCTAGAGGCGGTGAGGCCGACTGCCCACGTGGCCGAGGTAAAAACATCGTCCTCGCGAGGAGGAGCAACGCCCATCCCGGACATGACAGCGGTGTTAGCTGCTTTGGAGAAACTCGACGCTAGGATGTGCAGTCTGGAGGGGCAATCAAAGCGGTCGGATCGGTGCCGTTGTCAAACGCGAGGAAGATCCGCATCACGAGGGAACATGTGTCGCCGTTCAGCATCGCGCGGAAGGAGCACCACCAGAAGAACGCCTGAAAGCCCTGACTGGCTATGTTCTTACCACTACAGGTATAGAGAGAAGGCGCAACGATGCGTACCACCTTGCGCTTGGAGAACAGAGCCGTCGGGAAACTAAAAGGAGTACAAGAGGTAGCGGAAACTTGTACAACTCCACCGTCGCACCGCTTGTCAGTGACAGACTCTAACAGTGGTTTTCGTTTTCTAATCGACACGGGTGCCGAGGTCAGTGTAATACCGGTCAAAAACAAGTACATTATCGGTGAAAGTGTGTGTAGATTATATGCCGCTAATGGTTCAGAAATTAAAACGTATGGTATAAAGACTCTAGATTTAAATTTAGGTTTGCGAAGAGCATATAAATGGTCATTTATCATTGCTAATGTCCGACAACCTATATTGGGTGCAGATTTTTTAATTAATTATGGTCTTATTGTAGATTTGAGATCCAAGAGGTTATTAGACAGTTTAACCTACTTAAGTGTAATCGGATCCATTGAGCATTGTAGTAATCCGTCAATTAGAGTTTTAGATAGAAACCACCCTTTCCATGACTTGCTAAGTAATTACCCGGACATTACCAAACCCGTAAATTTTAGAGAACCACCTAGCCATAGCATCAAACATCATATCGAGACCAGAGGACCTCCAATTTTCGCTAGAGCGAGACCACTGCCTCCGGATCGCTACAAAAAGGTAAGGGAAGAATTTAGAATTATGCAGGAGTTGGGTATCTGCAGGACTTCAAAAAGTCCTTGGGCAAGTCCGTTGCATGTCGTTCCAAAAAAGAACGGCGAACTTCGCCCATGTGGAGATTATAGACGGTTAAATCAGGCCACAAAGTCCGACAGATATCCAATCCCGCGCATACAAGATTTTACGTACATTTTGACAGGAAAAAAGATTTTTTCGACAATAGATATCAACAGGGCATACCACTTCATTCCGGTAGCGGATGAAGACATAGAGAAGACAGCCATAATTACGCCTTTCGGTTTGTGGGAGTTCCCAAAAATGTCATTTGGTTTGAAAAATGCAGCGCAGACATTTCAGAGATTCATGGACACCACAGTTTTCCCAAATTTTGATTTTATTTTTGTGTACATTGACGATATTCTCATAGCTAGCGACTCGGAGCAAGAACATGAGGGACACCTTAAAGCTGTGTTCGAGAGGTTGAACCAGTTTGGAATCACCATCAACGTGTCAAAATGCTGTTTTGGTAAGTCGAAACTGGATTTTCTAGGTTTCGAGGTGTCTACAGAGGGCATACGGCCATTGCCAGAGAAAGTGCAAGCAATCACAGACTACCCGAAACCCGAGACGGTACAGGACTTACGCCGTTTTCTAGGTATGGTTAACTTTTATCGTGCTCACTTACCAAACGCAGCATCATACCAAGCAGAGCTCAACAAGTATCTGCATAACAGCAAGAAGCGGGACAAAACCAAGATCGTATGGACAGCAGAGTCGACTGAGGCGTTTGAGAAATGTAAGCAAAGCTTAAAAAACGCGGCTACATTGTCTCACCCTCACGTTGATGCTCCCATGGCGCTGATGTCAGATGCATCAGACCGAGCAGTTGGTGCAGTTCTACAGATACAGGTAGGAGACTCATGGAAACCTTTAGGATATTTCTCTAAAAAACTGACGGACGCACAACAGAAGTACAGTACTTACGACAGAGAGCTGTTAGGAATTTTTCTCGGAGTTCGTTATTTTAGAAAAATGTTTGAAGGGCAACCTTTAATCATTTTTACAGATCACAAACCTCTCATTTATGCATTCAAAAACGGAGATAACAACAAGGAAACGCCTCGTAGGGCAAGGCAGTTGTTATTTATTAGCGAATTTACAACAGACATTCGATATGTAGAGGGTAAGAATAATATTCCGGCAGATTGTTTATCGCGAATAGAAACGGTTTCCTGTCCCACGATTCTCGACTACGGTGCAGTTGCTGACGCACAGCAACGTGACAACTTCATTTCCAACGAAGCGCTCGGTGAAAACAACAGCTCACATTTCAGAAAGGTATTTTTGCCCACTGGCGATAAGGCAATCTATTGCGAAACTTCAACTAGCAATATTAGACCTTATTTGCCTACTGACTTTAGGAAAGTAGCATTCGAGTCAGTACACAACCTTAGCCATCCAGGAATAAGGACTACAAGGAAAATGATCACTAGTAGGTTCTTCTGGCCAGGTATGAATCGTGATATAGGAATTTGGGCGAAATGCTGTCTACACTGTCAAAGAGCTAAGGTAACAAGGCACACCTTGTCAGAGTTTAATGAGTATCCACCCGTCGATAGGTTCGAACACATTAACGTGGATATAGTAGGACCTTTACCCACTACGGAGGAGGGGTATAGGTATTGTGTTACCGTCATAGACAGGAAAACGCGTTGGCCGGAAGCTTTTCCCGTCAAAGAGATCACCGCAGAGAGTGTTGCGAAAGCCATTTACGACGGTTGGATAACTCGTTATGGGTGCCCACTCAAGCTGACCAGCGATCAGGGTAGACAATTTGAGAGCAATTTATTCAATAATTTACTCAAAATTTTAGGTATCAAAAAATTAAGAACAACGCCCTACCACGCGCAGAGCAACGGATTGGTGGAGAGGTTCCACAGGTCCATGAAAAGCTCGCTTAAGGCAAGCTTAGACTGTAAGTCATGGGTAGACCAGTTACCGTCAGTCTTATTTGGTCTCCGTGCAGCACTAAGAAGCGACAATAGCGTTAGCGCTGCCGAGATGACATTCGGGAGGAATCTACGATTACCAGGTGATTTTTATGATACGAATCAAGCAGAGTCAGGCGACGACGATAGTCTCGTGAAACGGATACGTCAAACAATAGGTAAGTTAAAGCCCACTCTGAAATCTCATAGTAGTTCAAAATCATTCTTTGTCCATCCCGATTTGAGAACATGTACTAAAGTTTTTGTGCGCGATGATACAGTTAGACGCCCACTTAAATCACCCTATGACGGACCTTTTAAAGTTGTGAAACGTTATGATAAAGTTTTTAAAATTAAGCTCCCTGACCGTGTAGTAAATATTTCGATTGATCGACTCAAGCCAGCATATCTATTAAATGATTCGAGCGACTTAGAGTCGGATCAAACTACTACCGACATAACTGACAGACAGACTAACTTGAGACCTGAGGCTACGGATTTACGGCCTAGCCTTAGGACAACTAAGAGTGGACGAGTCGTCCGCAGCCCTATTCGTTTTGATATAGAATATCAGTAGGTCAAGTTATACTGGTTATGTAGCTACAACTAGCTAACCTGTGAGTAATTACATTTTGCATCATTACAACACATGTTATCGTATGAGGTTAAACTCATTATTAGTTTTATTCATTTATTGTTGTAATTGTCAATTAGTTGATTCTATATCATTGCATAAACGCAAAACTAAGTAGTTTTCAACACGTGTAACAACATGCTTAGATATAATGTTTTACTTTGGAAGTCGTTGCACAAGAAATAAGTATGTCATTTATTTGCAGTATTGTTCAATATTTTAGATATTTAAAGATTCGTTATTTCAATTAGATTTCATTGCATCAGATTTTTCCCGTTATTTCTTGTGCAAGTGACATTAAGGATTAGTGTTTTTAGGTTTAAGTTATGAAAGCACCATTTTAGTTTCGTGATTATTTTTATTCGAATTATGTGCACTTTAAATTTTGCCATTCATTACAGGTCATGCAGTTACATTGTATATTGTAAACAACAGTAGTCATAATACCCTGTAGTGTATTATCGTGTGAGAATGAATTCCTGGTATCGCCCGCCGGCCGCCGCGAAGTGCAGAGCGCGCAGTATACGGTTACAGCGAAGTGTTAGGTCGAACGTTCACTGGCAGAGAGGCGATACCAAGCTATTCATGTTGACCGAACTTATGATTTTATTGTATTTTGTAAAAAAATTTTTTTAAGAAAAAATTTGGGAGGACTATTGTAGGGACACATGTGTACACAGTTGCAGGAATGCTGACATGGCATTCCACGTGCAAGCCGCGAGGCGCGGGCCCCGGCAGTTGTCCCCCGCCTTTCGACTAGCTCGGTTCTCTCCCAACTATACATAGGTATAGTGTTCGTAGAAGCAATTAAGTTTTAACCTTGATCTGTGTAGTGTAACAGTGAAGTAAATAAACTTTTGTATTTTCCGTGCTAAGTGACTTTCCCTTCTCACCAATTAGTTAAACCCTTGGAGTCAGATAATTAGACAGTAGATAGAAACCTACACACATAACCCAGTATTAAAAAGCAGTGCTATTCTTGGTAAAACCAGTAATGACAAAAGTTTAGGTTCCAATATGGCTATTAAAGACGACCATGAACTAAGGAATGCTACGCTACCTTAACAAATGCATACTTCGAGCTCACGCGGCATTAAATATTAGCCGCAGTGGTATTTGTTATTGCCACTCCGCTGCTTACGCCCAGTACTTTAACGATGTATTCATTTATCGTTTACTTTATTTTGGAATTCTTTGTATTGTGTTACACGATTTAATAGGATCGTGATCAAAATAAAAGTGGTATAAAGTCGTTAAAAAAGGTTTGTTTTGATTTAAAAGATAATCGAGCTGCACAATAGCGTCAGCTTTTGACAACATCAATAAAAATAAGCCGGTAGATTTTAGATCGCGGCCCAAAATTAAACGCGATAGTTTCATAAACTCAACTAATAAAGTCAAGAACAAATACCCATTAAATAACTCCGCAAAACGTTTGATGTGACACACGTGCTATAAAATTTGTCGCGTTCCTCCAACAAAAAGCGTAAACAACCTAAAATAACGAGCGAAATGATCGTATACCAAAATAGGTGGTTATTCTTATACCACGGTTAATTGCCGCTTTTTTCCGTGCCGGGATTCCGTAATTTGTCTTCTCAGAAATGAGTCGCGTCGTCGGTTTCGTGAGACATGTAGATGTCAGTTTTTTTTTTCTGTGCACCCCTCGTCCAGCGTAAATTACGCTTTAGGAGAACACCCCGGGGAAACGTTAGACGGGTTCCGTAATTACTGTTTTAACTGCTCGCCGAGAAATGTCAAACGTTACTTATTTCGGCTGGAATTGCCTACCATTCTGTTTTTTGTGGGTTCTGTTGCGTGATTATAAAATTTTGAATGTGCAATTTAATTTCGTTGGATCTCAAGCCTTTCGTTTGAACTTCATAAAACGAATAAAATGTTGTTATGTTTTCTAATACTTACTTAAGAATTAATTATTATCGTAGCCCCTAGCTAAAAGAAGACATCGGCATATGCTACTAAGCCATTAGGTACTGTCACCATAACTATTACTATCCAAACTAAACTGACGACCGGGGTCGTAAAATAAAACTTCTCATTCACACTTAAGTAGTTGTTGCAGGAGTGAAAGAGATGATAATATGATCTTGGTCGTCATTTTGGCTTGCGGATAGTAATTATAACTAGTGCTATGACGACGTGATTGAATATGAATCGCATAAAGTACAAAATGCATTACACGTACCTTGCCATGAGTACCCAATTTCAGTTGTTTTTTCAAATACCATACGTTATTTATTTGTTTACTTACTTTTATTCATGTATATGTCGGACTTCTTAAAATAAAATTCGGTTTAATATTTCATATACGCGGTGCATTTTAAAGCAGATTAAAAAATTAAATTTCCGACAGAGAGCTTAAAATACATTATGTCTGTACTCTGTAGCATTCTGAATAATTGAAATCGAAAACCGAGCGGCACTGCGGTCTCATTCTGAGCAGAATGCAATCAATACTTTGCGTCTGATGCGAAACGTTACAAGTGAAAAAAACACGTACGACGAACGAGGTTTGCGGTTTAACCGGGTCGGAAAAGGGTATTTTGGCGTCATTTTGGACTTTTATTCGCGAAAATACATGCACGACAGACGCTTGCAGGGGCTTTGTGGTTTAGTAGAATTATAGGAGTGTTCTAATGGCAAAATTCTCGCTGCATAGCTAATAATATTTATCATATAAACAGTCAAATGGCAATGTCTCATTGAATGTTTAAGAAATTGTGGAACAAGATTTCTGCAGCTGACTGTACATTACCCCTGCCAGTCCCAATCAATACTACCTACTTATTTCAAAATTGCGTGGTTACTCTATCAACCGTCCTAGTTAAGTATATATAGGGCTGTAGGGCTAAGATGGTCGGCACATTATCATTTGTCACGATGTCTGTCACGTTCTAACAAGTAAACGCGAAAGTGACAGGCATAGTGACTAGTGATAAAAATGGAACCATGCTGCCACCGCAGTAGTCCATACTACAGCGATCACCGCTAGCGTATAGTGACCGCGAGCCACATATTTAATCTAATAGCAAGTGATCTGCGCCGCGGGGTCACGGACACTCCATAAGGGTGAGGCTAGACCGGGCTGAGACCTAGCGTGTCAAGTGCAGTCTAGGTGCCCTAGGCAAACAGAGGACGAGTGGTGTTGAAATGTGATATGATGTAACTGCTTATACTCGTAACACATTTGAAATCAGGTATGTTTACAATTTTGTACTTTATTCCATTGTGTTAAGACAAGAAATATAATTAATTACACATAATGTCCATTATATAGTAAAACTGCCGGTCTATTATTCCATTAGCTTGATGAATGTTGAAATATATAATAGGAGAACGATTCTGAATTATTTAAGAATTATAATACCTAGCAATGCGACATTTAATTTTCGTAGACTAGCACATGCTGAAATATTTGCAACTTTGAATCTATGCTTACTTATTTTGTACATTTCTAGCATAAAATTTTACAACATTAAAATAAGTTTAACAAATATGAGTTTTTTAAAACGAATTGCAGCTCGTTCTTTGAGTTTAATAAGACAGAATCAGTCGCTTACTATCCACTTTTCCTCATTTGTTAATAACTTAGTACCAATGATGACATGTCACAAATATTTTTAGCCTCAGTATCAGGTACACACAATGAGTTCGATCAAAACGATCCGTGTACCCAACCCTTAAATATGCATGACCGTAATCGTAAATATCATAAGTCGTGCGTATATAAAGTACGCGGCAGGCGTAAATCTTCGGGCCGGTCGTAAAACGCAACCACATTGTGCACGTCAAAACTATGAGCGGGGAATAAAGGCGTAAGTTGCACGCACGTCAAAGTTTCAAGCATGACGTCGCATGTGGTAAAAACGCTATGAGAAACGCCCGGCGTTCAAGGGCGAGTGACAAAGCGTTTCCTACGAATTTCCTATTGTGAATTTCACTTTCATGTTTGCTTGAATTCCGTTTGTAGAAATGTTAGTTTTGAAATGTGACTACCCTTTTTACTAATACAACAAACAATAGACCACCTTCTACGATCATGCCCAAAATTCAGCATAGCAAGATTCAATCATGAAATCATCTGTCATAATCTCCAAATTCAACCTTACAGCCTCCCAGACCTCATTAGCAGAGAAAGTACATTGACCTCATTTTGCAATCTATCCAGGACCATAATCAACAGTTTAAAAAAGTTCAACAACACATAACAACTCATCTACACCATCCATCTTCATATCTTAACATTCATTACCACCATCACCTTTCATAACAACACAACATCATCCCAGTGTCACATAATTAATTCATTAGAGATATAAAACATCACACAGACCTTACGGATCCAGCCGCCCGTACACTTCGCGGGGACTGGACCCAAAATTTTAAACGCATAATAAAAAAAAAAAAAAAAAAAAACCCTTTTTACTATTAGGGTATAACTGCTAAACCGAAGATACTAACCTTTTTATTGACTGAACATAATTCAAAGATAACAACTACTTACTGTATTCAGTTAAGCGATGTGTTTGACATCTACTCGTATAAGCATAAAAGTGCTTATGTGAGATGACCGTGAGTTTTCAACGCTTTATAATGCGAAGGTTGACGGAGGAGGTTCTCTATTGCCTACGTAGAGTTTACGAAACGAATCTGGATCCAGATTCGGGGATCTTCCTACACTTTTCATATCCGTCGTACAAACCCTATGCCTACGGCATGCGGAGGCGGTGCCGATATATACAGTCAGCTGCAGAGAAAAGTAATCCACTTGTATGTTTGTATGCAAAGGTGCTAAGTGAATAGTATTTTTGACTGTACATAAATAGGACATTATATTAAAGCTTATAGATCGTGTCATTCGCGAAGACGCGTGACCGGATTGTCATTTTATTAAATGTTAGATTTGACAAATCTACTCGTCATCGTGGATGACACGAACAATATCAGGTCTTGATTTATAATATTAAAATAACAAGCTATTTATTATATCTAGTGAGTATAAATTCAAATTATGCTATTTACAGATCTATATAATAATATTACACATTAATAAAAATCATTTCGTAAATTTAACTACACTATCTTTATTGTTCCATAAAACAAATACATATACTAGACAGGTCACAATAAAATGACGAAGTCTAATAGTAATAAATAAAATAATATAACTAAAAACCAGTAAATTCAGGTAATAATATAGTTTCACGCTACAGAGGACATAAAATAACGTTTAAATTTTAATCGACTGTATTTTGTTTCACAAGCCGTGTAGGGTTTACGACTGGCATTTATAATGTTTATAATGTCGAATAGTATTTTATAGACTAGCGAGGCTACCGAGTTTAATATTTCAGATAAGCATCAGGTACTTAATTTATTTGGCAATAGGTATCTGATGTATTTTTAAATAAATTGTGTAAAATACACTCATAAAGGGCTCTATATAATTTGGTATCTATATGTATATTCTTTTGACCCCCAAGCAGTTCACTTGGCAGACTTGCCCCACGTTTATTAGTTTTGTATTAAGCAGAAAATTTGTAAACTTTATGAAATAGAATATAGAAGTACATAAAGGAAAAGTATGACGTGGTGAATTGGGATGTGCGCGTCGCGAATTCGAATCTCGCCCGAGACGACGAATTATCTCACTTTCCCTTATTTCTATTTAAACATACCTACTGGACGCCATAAAACGTAAAATACTTGTAATTCAAGTAAACACTTGTTTGATAGTAATGAAAAAAATGTGCATACATTTATTTATAGATTGTTTTCAGTGACGAAAGTTACCCATATAATCGCACTGGTAAATATCCTCTTAATTTATGTTATAACAGATCGACTTCATTATTGTTTAACGCATATAAATCGCTATTTCTCTTCAACACTGATGCTGAAAAGGCACAGAAGAGTTCATTTGGCAGACTTGCCCCAATTTCACTTTACAGTAAAACAGGATTCTTAAAAATGGACAAGCGAAAAACTTGCACTAGTTGCACTCTATAAAATATTCTTGCAGAGTAAACTAAATGCTACACATTTTAAAGGGTAATTTTGGATAACAAAATGCTCATAGCATTTCATAAATGAGATAATGATGAGATGGAGTAAACTCCATCCTCTTAATTTCAGTTTTAAAAGACTGATTTTATTGTTGTTAAGATCATAAAAAAACGATGTAGTAGATATTAATATTTCACTTTACCCCTTAAGCTGTAATAAGCAAATAGTTCAGTTGGCAGACTTGCCCCGGTTTCACGGCTCGCAGAAGTCCCGCCATACCTATAAACTGAGCATCCGAACGTTTCGATCTATTTGGTTGAGCACGTTTCCGTGTCTAGATCCGATCCAGTTTGCGCGGTATTGATGCATAATAAATTGAGTGTCCTAGACTTGTGTTGTTGATTTTGCTAAGAATAGACATACAGAGTTTTGGTTTTATGCTTTCACTAGAAGCCAGTTACGGTGTAACAGGATCCTTTATACATATGAAAGAAACGGAAAATTTGTACTTACTTATTTTCTTGTATTAGTCTTCCAGGCGAAATATATTTATTACAAAATTTATTAATGTATAAGTAATTACCAGGCCAAATATATTTATTTCGCCTGGGTAATTCTCGGTTCTCTGAACAAATTAATATTGTGCTGAGATTGATATGCATAAGAAAGCGGAGTTTAATATGTAATTAAACCTACACCCCGTACAAACTACACCGAGCGTGTAAACAGGGATTATCCATCAACATCGTACGTTTTGATATTTTCAAACGGTACATTTCATATAAGTATAAAATCAATAATTCTATGAAATGTATACTTTTTAAACATCCCTCCGCGTAATCATAATCTTTAAACTAAATCCCACGGCGAAAACAGTAAACTTACATTAGTCGCATATTTCAACGTTTAATTCGCTACTCTGAGCGAACTTAATCTGTTCGCTGGCATTGCTATGCATAAGAAAGAGCCGTCTTTGTCCCGCCATCTTAGACAATACTCGTGATCCAAAGTGCGAGGTAAAATAACATCTAGTTTAAATTTGCTTTGTCATTTGCATGTGAGGATTACCGATAATAACGTACTAAATATGGTTTTAAGAGTAAAGATGGAGATTTAAGAGATAATAGTTCTTAACGCACACGCCTATTCACTTACAATGCTTAAACCCATATTAACAAGTGAATAGCGTAAAGTGGGGGAGTGAAGGAAAATACAGGGATACATTGATATATTTAATATTACAAAAACTAGGTGCCTACCGTAATTGTGCCTACTTTGTTCCAAAATATGCTCCCGAATTCGATCTTTAATTGACCGAAGCGTTAGCGTAGTTCTCCGTTTTAACTCGGGCATTTTGCTTTCGTATGTCCGGATGTTCTCTACAGGTCGCAATTCTCAGCCGATTCTCGTGAAATTTTGTGACCAGATTCTATAATAAAATACATTTTTTCAAAATTTGCATATCAGCATAAAAGACTTCGCTTAAGACCATCGTGAGTTTACAGTGATAACGACTCAACGAACTAAGTATTTTTCACTTTTATATTTTCTAAGCTTAATGCGAGGTCTGCAGCTCTACAGCAGAGCCATTAGTTATATTATTATATTAATACTGTCTATTATAAATTTCACAGTGTATTAGTTCGTAAATAAAATAAATAAAATAATGTTGTTGTAGGTATGTTGATATATATGCCAATATAAAGTAGACCATTACTACTGTCAAGTTGTAAGACCCAAATGAGGTTGTGATATAGTTTTCATATTGTATGAAAAAAATTACACAGTGAGGAGGAAAATGAAAGAAGTTACATTTTCCGCAACTCTATTTTTCGCTATTAGAGGCAGCTATTTAAGCAGACCATCAGGGGGCCTACCGCGAAAACCGATATTCGCAAATAGCGGGGATCTTTCTCTTTTACTCTCCTAAAGCGTAATTAGAGTGACAGAGAAACATGCTAGCATGAACTTCGATTTTCGCGGTTACAGCCCAGGCTTCGTAAGAAACAATCACGTAAGCGTTAAGATAAATAGGAAATGGTTTCTTAAAGTAATTTGCCCCTTTATGTAAATTCCTGCATTAAGTACATCCTCGGTAAACGCAAGTGCAATGTCAGGCGAATATCTTATTACCGGTCTACGTGTGGTTTCGTTCTGAGAAATAATATTATATTATCTTTATGTCGCTGAACATGAAACATACAATGTAATTCAACGCCAAGTGTTATAGCTAAGCGCCACGCAGTGCCATAAATTGCAAATTCGTTGAAAACTACTTAGGTCTCTCTTTACGATTTTCTTTGATGTTGCCCGCCTTAAAAAGTTAATTTTGTCTATGCTCCGTACTTGAACCGTGAATTATTGCGGTAATTTCAAGTGGATCTGTTTAGTTTGGAATTATCTCGAAACGCATTAAGTATAAATAAAAAGCAATTAGGATTAAAAGATAAGCCAACACAGCGCGGGTAAAACAAATCTCGTAGATAGAAGTAAATGAAATGCTTCAATAACATAGTAATGTGAAAATCTTGGGACGTAGTCTGCCTTTGTGAGTGACGCGGGATTTTATTGGTGTCTGCTTACTTCGTTACTTTTGAACATTATAAAAATAAAATGGCACATAGAGCGGTTATACAAAAACATAAACACGTAAAAAGCTATTTCTTATTGTACTAATTTTATTGTACATATATATACCACCTACATACAAGCTCAATAAAATACACAAACGCGTTTTTCGGTACAGTAAAATAGTTTCAATTACGTTAAATACAAATTGATTTTTGAATGAACGAATTTTGAAAAATGAATTTGAATTGATTTTTCTGAACTCAATGGAAAACTTTGTAGTCTTATATTGAACGGGAGCCCTATTCTGTACCCCTAGTGTAAATATTTTCGACAGCGAAACGTGACGTACGCGTTTGCGTTAAGTGTCATTTTGTATGAGATTTTTGACTTTCCAAAACGTCCCGCTTGGCGCGCTGTTCAAAAACCCATACAAAATGAGACTTAACGCAAACGCGTACGTCACGTTTCGCTATCGACTAAATTTACACTAGTGGTACTGATTTTAGTTTCTTCTGATCTGTCAGCTGACAGTTTCAGAGCAAAAAAATTAAAATCAGAACGGTTTCCATTAAGATCGAAGAATCGAGATTAAGATAATGTGTCTACCGAACATAAGTAGTGAAATGTTCCAACCCATCTTTTTCGCAAAAATAAATACGGTCGAAACCGAAAATCCAGTTTATTTCATTCCTTTTTTTAACTTAATTAAATTTAAAGTTTAAACTTATTTAAAACGTACACCGCATACAAACTGCGGTTGGCGTTGTGCAACTAGTTATTACAGCGGCGTTATTCTAACAGCTTTCGGAAACAGACGAGACGATCGTTTAAACTAGCCAGAATATGTTTTTTTTTTCATGTGATAGCAAACGAGACGCCTGATGGGAACTGTCACCATCATTAATGGACTAAGCAACATCGGAAGAGCCACTTATGCATTGCCGACCCTGAAGAACCCCATGTTGTAGCTTAAAGGGAATACAGTAGCTCAAGTGAAAGAAAGAGGAAAGATACGAGAGAGGTGCCCGCTTATTCTTGGTATGTCATGTATCTGTCGGCGGCCGAACGTAAAGTTCCTGTGTAATGTTTTGACGATAGTCACATCTATTAGTTTACCGATAGATAGATAGGATAGGTTCGTTAGGTTGCTTAATATTCAGGGAACGAGAAAATGATTTTCACATTTTACGATATGCCTAGGTACCTATTTCATGATCCGCCTGATTTTACGATCGGCCGCCGACATATCTACGTAGTGGAAAGCGATAATAACATGGTACTAACATTATTTTATGGAATTTTAATATTCTGAAATAAAGATATTATATTTATTTATTTATATTTGCTCCTTTGGCGGGAGGTGCGGTGATAAAAGCGAGACGATAACAGCTATTCAAAAAGTCGATCTTTGATTAGTAATAGTGATAAGAGATCTCGAGGCCAGAATAAAGCCTATTTTATATGTATTCGCGTTCGACTCGCCTGTGCTTGGTTAGCATATAGAATAAACATTAACAGGACATAAACACAGGCTGTGTAATAACAGAGGCTGAAATTTTACATATGCTATCTCGTATCGATAGTTAATGGGAGTGGACATTGATCGGTGCTGGTGATACGTGTGTTTTTATGGGGGCTATTAAGTAGTATATTTTCCGCAGAAACGCCAGTTACAAAACATTTTTTTTTTTTTCAAAGAATGTTTTTTTTTTAAACTATCAAAACAGATTAGCGGGATTTATAGGCATTGGCGTCAACGCAAATCTTAAAGATGACTCACGCTAGATGCGGCAGGGGCCGGGCCGGAGCTTCAAGCGCTTCTTTTTCTATGGGAATCACCACGTGATCACCGATCTGCCGTCATAGAAAATGACGTTTCGGACGCCTCGGCCCCCGCCCGGCTCGGACTAGCTTGAGTCATCCATTAAGCAGTTTGTTCATAGGCGTTCGGATTCAGACTACCATCATTACTATTGCAATATTGCGGCCCATGTTAAAACTAGGGGTAGGAACATCGATTATCATTTGCAGCAGTGTCGGCAGTAATGTTGCGCTGCAATACTGGAGCAATAATACTGCCGACTGCCTTACTGCTGAACACGTCTAAAAGGTAATTTTATCAAGATATTTATGCGTAATTTGATGTCTTATCTTGCAGTAGTACAGTCGACAGCATACTGCAGCTGGTGCAATCGGAATTCGAATGGTACTTTAATCCAAGCATGTTTTGATATAGCTTTATATACACGTCTACACGTATATATTGATTAGACTAGAATATAAATGAATGATCATCGCTTTTAAACGAAATGTTTAAAGATCAAGACATATTTAAGGATCGTCTTCCATCACTAAGTTAGTTTTAGAAACAAAATGTGACGTTTTCAAGCAAAAGAGACCACTTTGTTGCGTACCATGAGGATAAAATTTGCTTACGAATACGAATCACATGTCAGAACGTCTTTATGTCAAAAGACAATGTGGTACCTTTTGCTTGAAAACGACACAAATATCATTAGACACATGTATGTACTCACTCAGCAAACAGTAGAACTATCAGGTATCCGCAATAAAAATAAAAATAAATAGCGAGACCGGCTAGACACATTTACCATTAAATATGAAGACGAGTGAGCGAGACAACTGATAGTCCATTAAATGTTTAGCAAAGTGTAAGAGAGACAGAATGCATGCAATATGCAGGTTAAACTTGGCAGACACCTAAGCTGCATCCTTATCTATATTTCACAGTTTCAACGGAAACGATATTGAATAAGCAATATTTGGAGCAAGGGAATATGCTGACTTTGTATCTGAACAAATTATAAGCAGTCTGTAAGCAACAATACAATTATAAGCACAATAGATATCAATAAGTTAGCAATTTATCGTAACGATTTAATTTAAATTTTATTTATACGCCGCTACAGTTTGTGTCATCCACGATGACGCGCAGATTTATCAAATCCTACCTTTAATAACATAACATTACTAGTAAAGGCACGCGTCTTCATGGATGACACGACCAATTTTATGTCAATAACAGGAAAATAAATAAAGCTTGCAAAACTATTAAGTTAGCTAATTATAATAAAATGCTACATGATTAGAACCAAAACAAAACTAATAATACTCGTAGTAATCAATAATACTGTGACGACCCCATCGCCTGCTGGTTTTACCAGTGCAATCAGTCGATGCAGGGCAGCTTGTGGCGAGCTATTGGGGAGTAGCGACCCCACGTACGCGAGTGCTCCCGGGGAGTTCTGTCAAACCGAAGGAGCGTGGTGTATACGGGATTCTCTGCCTCTGGCTTGTCTTAACCGGCCGTCCAGGGTGGAGTCGCGAAAGTTGCGGCCTCAAGGGTAGATGTGGAAACCCAAGTAGCGAGTTGGCTATATGTTTAAAGTCCAAGTGACCCCTCTCTACCTGTACCCTCAGCCCTCACACCGGTGTTGCCTTGAGCAATGTAGATGTCGCTTTTTGTGTGGGCGAGTCACCGTCTGCCGGAAATAAAATTGCATACTGTTTTATTAGTGGGCAGGCGTCCGGTTTTTTATCCCATAGCCCCGTATTTTTTCTTTTTATACCACGTCGGTGGCAAACAAGGATACGGCCCGCCTTATGGTAAGCAGTCACCGTAGTCTATTGTCGTCTACAACTCCAGTATTTATTTTATCGCTTTCACCTAATTAGCCCAGTTCATTTCAAATTCCATCCACTTCCAATAGTATTTACAGCCTGCCGGGTGCTGCCTCTGCGTGCGTCCCATAACACGGGCAAGGGCAGCATCTGCGGTGTACCTCTTACATATATTTAAAGAGTCAAAAATGCCTCTACGTGTTGGCTGCGGCTCCGTACCGCCTCCCAAATGTCCGGAATACCCTTGTTCCGTGATGGGTAAAGTACAATAATACAAGACATCCTCAAGATACAACTCTTGTAGAAAATGAATGAAACAAAGCAGAGAGCAACCGAAACAAGTACAAGGTTCCTGATCAATTGATCATACAAAACGGAAATATTTAAAATATATATTCAATAAAATGACTCCATTACACCTCTAGCTGGAATGAACAATGTACTAGAATGTTTTGGCGCGGCTCAATAATGCCCACTGTAATGCCGATCCGAACTCAGCGCGCGCCGTGCCAAATCTCTTTAAGTTGTTTCCCGAGTCTACATCTGTAGGCGTTTTGTTACCTATGGACTTTTATGGGGATATTTGTTGAAATAATGGCCATTAATATGATTAGGTGGCAGAATTTAATGTTTTGAAAGTTCCGCTTGGAAAATTTATCGTTTTCTGGTATGACACAATGTGAAAGGATTTATAATGTACATACTTACATTCTTATTGCGTAAGTTTACTTGTTTAATTTATCTAAGGGATTGCCAAGTTTCCTGAGTAACGCTTATTTTTGAAACAGATCACAACAACTTTTGAGAATTTTAAATATATAAACTATTTCTGAAAGAGGAAAATTTAGTAACAGTTTGTAAGACAGATTTGATATCTTTCGCAATCCTAACGAAAATTTTGGTCAAAAGTTTAAAACAAAAGTAAGCAAATACTAACCGACTGGAACTGTAATAAAATGTTTATGTAAGCACGGGCTATTTGCGCTCGAAAAACAATAACATAACGAGGCATAATCGTAAAAGCTTCAAAAATCGATTCTAACGTTCCATATTCAAATAATTTTAGCTAGGAACCAGTCTTATTGCCTCAAACTGGCAGGAATTCCTGCCAAATTGCTCTCCGTTGCCTTCCTCGCGTCATTTACGCTGTGCCTAGAGAACGAGCGGCACAAATTGTGAGCTCTGGCGAGTGAAATACTCGTAGAATGAAATGAAGCGGTCTTCAAAACTGCGTGAATTATACAATCAACGCTTATGAAAATACTGATTTTGAACGTTGTGACAGGGGAAACAGTATTTTTATCGAAGAAACACAGAAATAATTTACCGCGGTTATTATTACTTGCAATATATCCCTGTAGTAAATAATTACATACGGAATGGCTCGCTATTTGAGCGTGCTGGTTATTAATTTAATGAGAAAATGGTATGGTAAAAGTATCCCCTACTTAATTACGTTTAACGTATTAACGTACTTGTCGTTATTGAAATATTGAAACACTAAATGAGGATTTCATGAGGATTTTTTTGTACATTATTGTGTCAAATTAGAACCTAAAAATAATAAAAATCTAAATTCTGGGTTCATTACTCGAATACAAGATAGGGAAATTAGTATTTTTTAATTCGTTTTTGGTCAATATTTAAAAAACGTGCTCGCAAACTAGCAATAAATAGCACCACCCACAATGAACACTGCGCAAATGGACTATAATCACATTTGAGGTCGGTGCTTGGAATTAATTTGACAGGATTTGTTGATTGCCAGGCTGTAATGCGGTTTAAATGCCAACAGGAATAGTTGTTATTAGAAAATTTATATGGCTGAATAGGTATTTTAATATGATAATAATTTCAGTAAAAAAATATAGCAACTAAACGAAACCAGCAAATTAACAAAAGACATTCATTAACTTCAAACAGGATGCTATAGCATTTTACCAACTTAAAAAAGCGGCCAAGTGCGAGTCGGACTCGCTCATGAAGGGTTCCGTAGCATTTATGACGTATTAAAAAAACTACTTACTAGATCTCGTTCAAACCAATTTTCGGTGGAAGTTTGCATGGTAATGTATATCATATATTTTTTTAGATTTTTCATTCTGTTATTTTAGAAGTTACAGGGGGGGGGGACATTTTTTTTCACTTTGGAAGTGTCTCTCGCGCAAACTATTCAGTTTAGAAAAAAATGATATTAGGAACCTACATATCATTTTTGAAGACCTATCCATCGAATCCCCACACGTATGGGTTTGATGAAAAAAATTTTTTTTTTTTAATTTTATGACGTATTAAAAAAAACTGCTTACTAGATCTCGTTCAAACCAATTTTCGGTGGAAGTTTGCATGGTAATGTATATTATATATTTTTTTTAGATTTTTCGTTCTGTTATTTTAGAAGTTAGAGGGGGGGGGGGGACACAATTTTTTTCACTTTGGAAGTGTCTCTCGCGCAAACTATTCAGTTTTGAAAAAAATTATATTAGAAACCTAAATATCATTTTTGGCCTATCCATAGATACCCCACACGTATGGGTTTGATGAAAAAAGATTTTTCGAGTTTCAGTTCTAAGTATGGGGAACCCCCAAAATTTATTGTTTTTTTCTATGTTTGTGTAAAAATCCTAATGCGGTTCATAGAATACATCTACTTACCAAGTTTGAACGGTATAGCTCTTATAGTTTCGGAAAAAAGTGGCGGTGACATAATCAGACAGACAGACGGACATCACGAATCTATAAGGGTTCCGTTTTTTGCCATTTGGCTACGGAACCCTAAAAACGACTCGACACCGACGATTGCGCACCTTTGGAAACTTTGCCGACATATAAAACTGTCATTTACCGCGATAAAACTTCCGTTTTCAATTATAAAAATAAAAGACAATCGCTGTCACACTAATTGCCAGTGGCTTTGTAATTAGTGAAGACATTCAAGGACGGAATCACCCACAATAGGTCCGGATGTTCGCTCCATCACCGCTTCCTTCATTTTATCGAAATACTTTCGATTTTCTCACTCTTACAAACGTGGTTATAAACGAGCGGAATGGGATAGATGATTTTCTAATCGCAACGTTAAGCAGGTGGTTAATTTAATCGGAACGGTTTGACACAATTGAACGTGAAATGAATCGATTCGGCATCGATTGAAATTGTGAATTTCCGCTGGACTTTTAATTAAAACTGTTCGACCCTTGTTCTGCGTGTTTATTAATTCAGGCCGTGGATGTTCGCGGCTTTTTTGGTGAAATTGTTTAGAATTTTTTTACCCAATTTATTTTACATATAAGTTTAATAGGTCGTGTATTTTTCATGACTGCGTTCATTTTTTATAAATCAGCAACGTAATTATTGGACGTGTTATTTTATTAGCTTAGCTAATTATTCAAATCGCATATTTTAGACTTTTTTTTTAATGTTGATTTGTACAATCAGGTAAAAATTCTGTTTTGTACATACATATGAAATAAGACGCTCATGGATTAAGAATGTCTCGTAACTTAATAAAATAAGTTATTATGCTTGCATTCCCAGCCATAGTGGCACTAAGTAAAGCTCTAGGTCTAGCAGTTTGCCAGTCCCGAGAGGCTCGGAACTTCTACGCAGTTATACCCCAAGTTTATAAGCCGTAACTATGTTTTATCAGCCTCCTCCAAGTTGAACACTTTCTACAAATATTTTACTTTCAAACTGTAGTATTTGTGTAATCTGTTAATAAAATTAAATGGAATTGTTGGCTTAGACTAACATTTTCTCCTTTGTTTAAGGCATTTTTTAATTCTAAAACTAATACGGGACTTAATCGCGTATACTTACGTTTATTATATGGCCTGACGTTTCGAACGTGACGTTACGTTCGT
Organism: Cydia pomonella; assembly: GCF_033807575.1. Taxonomy (NCBI): domain Eukaryota; kingdom Metazoa; phylum Arthropoda; class Insecta; order Lepidoptera; family Tortricidae; genus Cydia; species Cydia pomonella. The sequence continues at coordinate 6,976,953 of NC_084710.1, read as the reverse complement.
GGTCACAGGCAGACTGGCGAGGAATTGTATCAACATCTTGCTACGCGGGTTTTGAAAACTACCCGCACTTGATCTTGATTATTCACTTCTACGCTAGGGTTGTTACTTTGCCTACACACAACACTCACGACATCCGATGGTATGTGTTGGAATGTTTTTTCACCCTTACATTTGCTACTGGATTCCACGAAGACGAAATTCCCTGTCCCTCATTTTGATTGAAATTTCTGTGTTTTCTGATTTCAATTGCTTCTGGTACTTTCCTGCTCAGCTGCTGCTGCTGTACTTTGCTGTCAGGTCATATGATAAACGTAAGTTTACGCGATTAAGTCCCGTATTCGTTTTAAAATTATGAATGAAAATCGTGTTGGTTTAAATCAATATATTGCATTTTTTAAAAGTTTAAAACGGGTAGGTAATGTAAAAATTAAACACATTCCATATTAGCGCGAGCTAAATACGCGCTACGAGCGTAGCCGATAACACAGGAAAAACCGTATGTAGCGAAAAACGCCTACGGATAGAGAACCCGCCTAATGGAGAGGAGCAGTTTAGAACGTTTGACGATGACTCACGCTAGACCGGCCCGTGCCCGGACCGAAGCGTCCGACTCATCATTTTCTATAACGGCTGATCGGTGATCACGTGGTGTTTGCCACAGAAAACTAAGCGCCGGAAGCTCCGGCCCGGCCCCGGCCCGGACTAGCGTGAGTCATCCTCTATAGTTCGTGTCATCCACGATGACGCGCAGATTTGTCAAATCTAACCTTTAATACCATGACATCACGAGTCAAGGCACGCGTCTTTGTGAATGACACGATCTTTTCACAGAGTTTTAAATTGTGTAATGATTGCTGTTTATGGTTCGAGATTTTTTTTAATAGAAAAGGGGGGTATTCTGTTCGCAATAACAGATTATATATTTGATCTGGATGTCTTATGGATATGATCTGTCGATGTGAAGTGTCGTTTCTGGTTGAATAAATGTGACTTTTAACACTGACAGATCATATTCATAAAAAAAATTACCTGTTATTTTACCTATAATCAGAAATATCAGAATACGCCTCCATGTTTATACTTATCTTCTCTTATATAATGACTAGTTTTGAAGCGAAAACTCGGAAAGATAAACATTTATTTATTGACTAGATTACTATTTACTTGCACGTTTCCAATAACATATCGTTACCTACATCACACGATATGCAACCTCCACCTTACGTACCTGAAATCAAAAGAGACTATTATCAATTCAATGGTTAAATATTCAAAGTCAAAGTTGAGATAGCATTGTTAAAATGATTATGTACTTCTAACTCTCCGATAACAGGGTTTCGGTTATAGATAATCCCGCTGAAATTGACTGAGAGCCTATAATTTACTTTACCGAGGAATATTAGGTAAATCTATTTTACCTGTATAAATGAAATGTTACTAAAAGCTTTACTCCAGTTCATAAATATTTTAATCCAATTTAAGGGTGTGTTGGTGTGAAAGCTTTTGGAATGTGGTGTTAGCGGGGGATGGAAAGGATAAGCTGGACTGAAAGAAAAACGAATGAAGAGGTTCTGAGTATGGTAGGAGAAAAGCGAAGAAGCAGATGCTTTTTTAATACAATAACTACAATAAGGTATAGGAGAGGTAATAAGTTAGGACACCTGATACGGCACGACAACTTTTCTTAAACACTCTGGAAGGCAGGACTGAAAAGACGAGAGGCAGAGGAAAGCCTAGAATCACATATCTCAGCCAAGTGAAAAATAATGCTTCGTACGAGGAAATCAAAAGACTGGCCCAGGAAAGAAAGGACTGGTAATTACTCCACTGACAAGAGCAAAACTCTTAAGTTATGATAAGGATGTTATAGATGTATTGATGATAAATCGCTATCCCTAAGATATATATCTACGGTCTGATCCAAAGATATAATTTCAGAGAGCAAATACACAATGAACTAATTAAGCAAATACTAACCCCCTTATTTATAAACGCGCTACAAGCCTCAATTAGCTATCAATCGTTTGTCTTAATTTGTCAATTTGACTTATGTATTTGTAGGAAAGTGATAAAGGCGGTTAGTTAGTTTTACTGGGCATCCGTAAATCGACATCCATTGTGCCTATTTTGCGTGAAACGAGGTTGCGCTACTCTAACCACCCCAGCTATTCCACGAAACCTAGCAAAGTCTTCAGGCTGCCGTTTCCTAAAGAGTTTCAGACTAGCGTATTTTTCTGCGCGTATACTGTCGTTTCTGTGGTATCTATGAGCACACACGGGCGTTACTTTTCCCTACATTTGGTCTATACGAGCTTAAACTGATCCGAAATGTATGAAATTATCCGGATCCGCGGATCATTCTATACATTTCAGTTCCATCGTGTAAACCTTACGTACGCACGTATAAAACGCCAGTCTAAAACACTGCCCTAAGTTCGGATAGATCAAATGTAGGGAAATATAACGCGCGTGTAAAGCTCACAACGCCGAAACAACGTATACGCGCAGAAAAATACTATAGTCTGAAACCGCGGTAAAATACATACTTATAAATAAGCTTATTGAGGTTTGTAAACTTTTATGAATAAGGGGTTAAGTAAAGTCGAATTGATTGGATTTCATTACTCTGAAAAACTATTACATGTGTTACAACTTTACAGAAAAATAAAAAACTTCGAATTAGTTGGCCTAGAAAATCGGATTAGCAATATGTAGGTATTGAATAAAATTATGATTCAGATTCAAATTCAGATAAGATGTGATAGGGTTAGAGAAATATTACTACGAGTGTATTCCATACTACAAGCCAATGTTACATACCTATACATAACATATACATATTTACACGCCTCTAAGACACACACAGGCCAAACTGGAACGTACACTGACGTTTATATTTCAATTCACACTCCTGCATGTACAGTCAGCATCAATAGTAGCGGATGAAACAACGCGCCAAAAGTATCTGATGTTCCGGATAACTTTTCCAAATATAGATGAATCTCTAAAATTTCACATACAAAAGTATATCTTTTACCGTCTTATTTGTTCTACATATAGAACCATCTAATTTCGTTAAGCTGTTACAGAATGGTAGATACTTTTGACACCTTGTTTGATCCGCTACTTTTGATGCTGACTGTACTATTGTGAACGCACGTAATTATAGTTCGTGCTTCGTGTCATCCACGATGACGCCCCGATTTGTCGAATCTAACCTTTAATAACATGACATTACAAGTCAAGCCACGCGTCTTCGTGAATGAAACGATCTATATAAATTTACTCCAATCTTGCTAGTATTATTACTTAGTAAATAATGTTACAGAGGCTTCGTCAATTATTCGTCCCCGATCCTGAGTATAAGAGAGATCTCTTTGATGTCGCTATACAACAAAAGGGATAGTTCTGCGCCCGTGGCGAGTACGCACTTTTGTGGTGCAAGGAAGGAGATGTTCGCTGCTTCAATTTGAATAATTGTGCCAATCAGCAGAATTCACCAATATTTTTCGATTATATCTATATTTTATCTTATAGGGTACGCTTACCTCTGAAGTTTTGACAATAGCTAAAACATAAAAGTGTAAATATGGGACGTACAATAAGAATACGTAAAATTTCAAATATTTCCAAATTAAGGCAAAACAAAATAAAATCGAAGTAGACATTCTGGATCTTGGATTTTTCATTGTCAAATTTATATTGGAATATATCATTTTTGAACAAGAATCTATTCGTTTCGTACCCATCGATATTATTCACAATTTAGGTGAATACTATCGTTAACAAAAAATTCATGGGAGTCAGATATATTGAAGTCTTTGACGCAATTTTCGACTCAATAAAAGTGAGTGACTCGAATAAATTTAATCAAACAAATCCCTGCGTCTGCGAGGGTTACTACATTTTTTTATATTAAAGGAAAAATAGATAAATTATTGAGTGACTCGTTTTAATATATTTAATACGCTAACAAAAATTCAGGATCCGTGTATTTGGGCCACTGTGATAGTGATTAAGTGCCTGATTTCAGCGGGATCCATAAGCCGTCAAAGAGATTGCGAAGAATGGGTAGCCTCGGGCAATCTCTAAGCATTGCATTTTGACGTATTTATATTCCTGGTTAAACTAATATTAGATGGTAAATATTTTATGAATAGATAGATATCAGTCAGTTAATCACTCAATAATAATACATTATTATAGATTGGTTAGATGAGGTACTACAATCAATTACGAACATCAGTAGATGATACTGATTTCAGCCACAATTACTGTGTGTACTGAAATAGACCGGAAAAATTATAGCGTGTCAAACAAGTTTGTCAGTAGAAAAAGGCGCGAATTGCAAATTTTCTATGGCGCGATAACCCTTCACGCCAGCATTTTTTTAAAATTTGCCGCTTTTTACTACTGACGGAATTGGCTTGACAGAGAATACTACTAATTTCAATATCAAGGAGATAATATCATTGACACTGGGCCTTACAAAGCTTTATACGCACTTTATCTTTTCTTTATTTGTACTTTGTGATCCAAATAAAGTCAAGTGTGCTATTTATTTCTAGAAAAACAAAAAACTTCTAGTTTTTATCAAATACGTTCACCTACTGAATAAGTCAAAACAACGTATCAATATCAAAGCAATGCCGTAATACGATCACAAACGCGAACCAATAAAACATAAAAAACGGAAAACTTACCATCAATAATAGAGCTGCGAGCTCTAAGCAGATTCACGACCGTACGTAAGGCGGTCGCCTGACATGTGATTTATTCCTTTTCCTCTGGACGGGCCGGATTCTACCGTGAGATAACTCTCACAGACCATTTCAACTAGGTATAGATATAGCAGTCGCAGTACCAAGTGGCGCCAGGGTGCTTAGCAAACGCTTCGTAGAGTAGCGTGGTCATCTCTCTCTATCACTGTTCGATATTAGTGCGACAGTGACAATTGCGTTTCATTCACTACGGAACGTAAACGATTGGCGCGATGGCTACGCACCCTGAAGTTATAATGCCATTTCTTTGAATAGCGCCGAGTCTGAACATCCAGCATGAAAGAAACAGCAGTTTAACTTAAGTCGCTAATTGTGCGTCTAGTATACTAAGCGCAATATATATGCTTAGACGATAATCGTGGTCAACACACATACCTAAGCGTTCTCGCACAAATTTAGTATAAGGAGCGCGAGCGCTTATTTCAGAAGGCCTACGGCGAACCACGTTAGACGTGTTATCCCCGTCATACTCACGTACAAATTTACAAGTGCGACAGAGAGGCAACACGTCGAACGTGGTTCGCGGTAGGCCCTGGGTTGCGCTCACAATTATGATCAATACTCCTGTATGTAAATTAAAAATATTTTCAAAAAATTAGATTTATCTTTAAGGTAACGTTCGGATTCAGACTGCACCAGCATTAAATGGTGAATTTAGTCATGCTTCTCGTATCGTACCATTTTACAAGTAAAATTGCACCTGGGTTAAAAAGTGTCTTGTTTTGTCCCATAAATATGACGGATTAGAGCTTTTTATATAAGAAGAAATTTAGTTTAGATTTTTTCTCATGTTAACTATAATCTACAGCAAGAAAGACATACAATAGCACTCGTTCTCGGTCAGAAACATGACAACGAAAAGAATTTTGATCTACCTATATGAGGTGACCTCGTGATATTTCTAAACGCTTCATATAGCGGTGTCTGTGTAGTCTGTGCTCTGCACCAACATTACATTTGAAGCAGGCCTATAATACTGTAATCGTTAAGACTTTAGTCTTTTTTCATCGAGTATGTAAAAATCTATTCCGACAATAGCGGTACAGAGCCGAAAGGCGTATAGGCTGTTTTGTGAAGATCTTGGGATGATTGTAGGCCCGATGAAATCGTAATGTAGCTAGTAATATGTGTATGGGTGCGTGGCTTTCTGTTAGACTTCTTGTTCGATTTGGAATGTTTATCCCTAATAATATGTATTATAAATCTCGACATCTACGCAGATCAACTTGATCTGCGTAGATGTCGAGATTTAATTGAAGACTGAAATTGTTTTTAAAAACATTCCGAGCGTTAAGCCAATAAGAATTTTATAAAAAAAGTTGTTTAATTGATTAATTTTGTGCAGGATTTGTAAGTTTTTTTTTTTAAAAAGAGCCTATTAAGTATCCCACTGCTGGGCAAAGGCCTCCCTCCTAGACTTCCAATCTTCCCGATGAACTGCAGCATCCGTTCAGTTGCTGAGAAATGCGTCCAGGTCGTCCCGCCATCTCCTCTCAGGCCGACCATGCCGGCGTTTACATTGTGGCACTCACTCCGTGGCTAGTTTAGCCCACCTCTGTGGGTGCATACGTTGTACATGGCCTGCCCAGTCCCACTTTAGCCTGGGGGATTTAAATTTCAGAATTTGTTAAAATAAATAATGGGTGTACCATGTTACCAAACTTGTTACACCCCCAAGCGTTGCTAAATATTATAGGACATTATTACACAAATTGACTAAGTCCCACAGTAAGCTCAATAAGGCTTGTATTGAGGGTTCTTATACAACGATATATATAATATATAAATATTTATAATACTTAAATACATAGAAAACACCCATGACTCAGGAACAAATATCCATGCTCATCACACGAATAAATGCCCTTACCAGGATTTGAACCCGGGACCATCGGCTTCATAGACAAGGTCACTACCCACTAGGCCAGACCGGTCGTCAAATATTTAGTTTTTGCCTCAAAAAAGGCTTCAACTTAAATAAAAACTTAACCATATCAAACTTTAGAAAGTTAGTTTCACCCAAATACTTAAATACCTACGCTGCTCCCCTAAGCTAAAAGGTGATATCTCAAAAACAAATTAACTTAAAAAAGAATGTTTCAAATGTACATGTTAGTATTCAATTTTAATTTAAAATACTGCTTTCTTAACTTAGCGGGGAAGTACGTGCTTTTATATATTTACTACATTATAATTTTTCCTCCAGCTTAGACAGGTTTTATTACGTTCCCTGTCCACGTTCTTCGTTTCACCCATATCTTTTTCTCTATAAAATCGCTAACACGTTTGAAACAGCGATCCATGCATGAATATCAAATTGCCGCAATGCGTATAACGTAGCTGGCAGACACATAATTATAATAAACCGCACGGTCCTTAAATGACTACATGCGCCTACTGCAATTGTATTCGATGCACAAGACAAAGGGACTATACAGGGTAGACACTCTTAAAGGGACAATCAGCGGAAATTTATAACTGAGATACCCAGTTACAAATTACGTCGCAGCTCTCAACTACTTTTCAAGATTCATGAGGTCGATTCCAATACTTAACTTTAACTTTACTTATTAAAAGTAGATCGTGTTGCGAAACTCTGTCTAAAACTCTACAGACACAATAAATTGTTTTTCTTTTTTAGTCCCCTTGTCGCTACAGTTTAAGTAAACAAACTGCAAAAGAAATTAAGGATCTATAGTTTCGATTCTCACCAAAACCTAACGTCACACGCACATATCTTTTATAATTTTAAATATAATTTAATGTAATTTATTATAGTTGTGTCGTTTCGTTAGCTAAATATAATTTATTATCCCAGTTGATCGAAATTAGATATTTTTTTAACGAAATTTTAATTTCAAACAGTTTGCGGGCTCACCCCGGCTCGTGAGCCAATGAGTTTTTCAGAACTTATGTACGACATATGATTCGATATTTACCAGTAGCTTTTCGGTGAAGGAAACATAGTAAGGAAACCGAACTAATCCCAATAAGGCCTAGTTTACCCTCTGGGTTGGAAGGCCAAATGTTTGGGATTAGTTGCCAAGCGGATCCCAGGCTCCCATGAGCCATGGCAAAATGCAAGGACAACACGAGGAAGCATAAATTTTAATTTAAAACAAATTAACTAATGTCAGAATTCCCATACTCCATTTGAATGGGCCCCACCCTGTATGACAGACAAAGTAAAAGCGGTGTGGCAAATTACAAAGCAACAGATAGTCTGATTAATTGTTTCATACGTTAATGACAGAGTAGTATTTTGTAAGCAAACGCTTAGTATCTATGTGACACAGTAATAACAGTGTACACGCAAATACTTCAGGGGGCCTTGCCAAGATGACAGTCGTACATCGACAAACGCCAAACGAAGAGATGGATCGGTCAGACGTGTTTCCTCTCTGTCGCACTTGTAAATTCTTACGTAAGTGTGACAGAAAGGCAACAGGAACGTGGTTCGCGGTAGGCCCTCAGATGCTATGGATACTTATATAAAAAAGCGGTGGTGGCCGAGTGGATATGACGTCCAACTTTCAATTCGGAGGACGCGGGTTCAAATCCTGGCTCGTACCAATGAGTTTTTCGGAACTTATATACGAAATGTCATTTAATATTTGCCACTAACTTTTCGGTGAAGGAAAACATCGTGAGGAAACCTGCATACATCTGCGAAGGAATTCAAAGGTGTATGTGAAGTTCCCAATCCGCATTGGGCTAGCGTGACAGGAGGCCTGTGCCCAGCAGTGGGACGTATATTCGGCTGAAAAAAATTTTTTTTTGACAGTGGCAAACCAGCATACGGTCCGCCTGATGGTAAGCATGACTGCTTCCACGCCTCTTCCTGCTGCTGCTGCCACGGTGACCCGTAGCCATCTCTGGTGTTGCAGGCGTCTACGGACGTCTGGAACACCAGAGATATTACATGCGCGTTGCCGACCCTTTAAAAACCTGTACATTCCTTTCTTGAAGAACCCTATACTGCCCCTCGGGAAAACCTCGACACACATACTCCACAGCCGAAGCTTTCGCGGGAGGAATTTCCTCTTAAACCGCACAGTACGCGGCCATTTAGGTTCTAAGGTGTGAGGATGAACACGCTGCCGATGGCGAGCGGTGCGGTGATACAAAGCGGCCGTTGGCATCAGGTCAAACAATTCTTCAGGGCACAGCCCATTGTACAAGCGGTAGAACACACACAAGGAGGCAAAGTCTCTCCTTAGACTAAGGTTCAATACCGCTTGTGAGTTTGGGATCGTCGACGATTCGTACAGCGCATAATTGAAATGATTGCTAATAAAGTCTAGCTAGACTACAAAGTCTACCAACCCAACTAGTTCCCTGAAGGGTCTATGCTGCACATGGAGCATAAGGAGATAAGGACTCTTTAGGCATGCAAAGTCAGAAATACTCGCCACTCGACTAAATTACTAACATAGGTCCAAACTAGCCTTTAAGGTGACATTCGGATAGCATCTGCAACTGCATTACTGTTGCGACATAACTGCTACGGCCTTCACGCGGGCGCTATATCAGTCAATTCCCAACCAATCGGGCGTCATTATTGCGACAGTAATGCGGCGGCGTTCGTTACCCATTTTTACAAGGTAATGTACAGATACAGCCGCAGTAGTGATGTTGGAACAGTGCAGCTGCAGTTGCTATTGGAATGTTACCTTTACTCATTTAAAGCGCGTTAGTATTCCGAGCATCAAAATGCCGTCGATCACGATCGACAGTTTGGGCTTAACTTTTTTTATCGCAAAATGCCTTGATACCGTTTTTTAGCCAATCCTAACTGCATTTAAGGCCCCGTAGATTCATGTTTTTCTCTCACTCTCACTGAGCGTAAGCGTCAGCGAAAATAATGTGCTCGAGACCGCGGATGTTTTTGAATTTTAATTTGTATTAAGTTTAAAAAAAGAAAAAGTAATCGCTAAGATCGCTCCAAAATAAGATTACGCATTTTTAGAAGCAATTTTCATATTTTTAGGTTTTGAGCATAAATTGTTACAAATTTTGAAAGTGCGTTTATTCTCGTGATTTTTTTTATGGAGCGAAGGTCAAAAAACTAACCGATGAAGTTACTAGAGGAAGACTTCAAGATTTTTGGCAACCGTTTTGAGATCTAATAAATCGGCCAAGAGCATGTGGGGCCATGCTCAGGTAAGGGTTCCGTAGTTACCATTCTGTCAGAATAAGCTAACCAGCTAAATAAAGCTAAATTAGTAATATCATGTACAGTCAAGGTATTAAATATGGATACGGTCAAAGTGACAAAAATATGTACACATTACCTTAATATATAGGCAATAAGGTCGTGTATATATATTTTTGGCACTTTGTCCGTATCTATATTTAATACCTTGACTGTACTACGAACGCAGCGCTTTTGTAAGTCTTTTAGCTAAGAAGAGAAGATTTTTTGCAATAATTCAAAAACAGCTGGTCTGATCATGTTCGCTATAGTTTTCACTGAAGGTAATTGTTACGCTTTTGTTTTAAGATTTTTTCATATTTTTGGACCCATGGTTGAAAAGTTATAGGGGGAGACGACACATATTTCTTTTTCTTTCGAAACGATTATTTCCGAAAATGTTCATTTCATCCAAAAATGGTTGTTTGAGACCCGTATTCGTTTTAAAATACCTATCCAACTATTCCCAACTATTATCGCAAATGGCGTACCATTTGCGTTAAATAGAAAAAAAAAAAACATTTTATATGGGTAGGTAGTTACCCTAAAAAGCCGTGGACGGACGGACAGACGGACATGGCGAAACTAAACTATAAGGGTTCCTAGTTGACTACGGAGCCCTTAAAAGCGCTACGATTTTTCAAACAATCTGCTGGCTGTAACCTACTACACCTTAACTTTTTTATCGCAAAACGACTTGATACCGTTCTTCAGCCAGTACTAACTGCATTTAATAAAAATATATCTCACTGTCTCCAGTTTTTATGAGATTATGATAATGGAATGAAGGAATGCCCGCTTACCTTTTATTATGGCGGTGGGTGGATATCCATTTATAGCGAAGATAATCCGTACGTCAGAGCGGGCTGATGTCTGGGATGTTATTCCCTTACCGTTTAGTTGATTGCTTGAGTAAACCAGTATAAGTACGCTGTTTTTGATTGTGAGTATTTGTTAAGGAACTGGAGGTCACGTTTTAGTGGTTAGTCTACGAACTCGACTCAACTAATGAGAATCATCTGATACGAGGATAGATGTGCGTTTTTAGATTAAGTAGTTAAGCGCTTGGTTAAGGATGGGATTTGGTGGGGTAACCCTCTTATTCATGGGGTTTGGTGACAAAAATACAGAAAATTGTATACTTGTCAGATTATTTTAAAAATCAGTGATATTAAGATATTCATTACAGTAAGAAACACGAACGTGGCCTACTTGCATTTATAGAATTGGGTGGAAGTGCATTTAACTGGCGCAATTAACTGACGTGAGGTGTTTTTTTTATTTCTTTAAAATGTTTTGCTTAAAAAAAACTGATTCTCGCTGCATGGTGGACGCTACTAATCAGCTACCTAAGTATTAAATATGTCATAAAATGTTTAAAAATAAACAATAACACCTACTTTATCTAGGAATTATTGAATCACTCGTCACAGCATAAATAATAGTAATACTATCGTACAGAAATGACACTCCTACAAAACCGAAGTTTGACAGCGATTCAGGGGCAAATAATGATGTCTTTTTCTAATGTTTAGCACTATCCCTTTCGGTTATTTAGGGTTGTCAAGTCAGTTCATTATCTGTGGTTGTGCAAGCAAACGGTTGTCAAGTTGTGCCAACTCTAATAATTGCTCGGAGCAATGCTGAGCCGAACGGAGCCGAAAATGTCCGAACATTCTAGTATCTCCTTCTTCTCCTCACTGCTAATATTGAATTTGTACGAATAAATATACCAATAATATTGTATTAATAAGCCCACAAAATAACAGCATGTACAGTGAAAAAAAAATTAGGGTTAAACACATTTTACAGAAAGGTCTATTTTGTAGATAACACACGATGTATTCGGGACATGTATATCAGAGTTTTCTTATTTTAGTCTCAAGTACTGGAAAAAAAAAATATCACGCCTGTAAAGGTGCAGGGTAAAAGCTTTAGGTTCTTTTAGCTTTGCGATCTCTACAGGAAAGACGCGAAGAGTTAACCGTACAATAAAAAGTCTAACCCATTTCCGCTGTTCTAAACTACCTAAAACAGAAGGTCATGTGAACAGAAGTCATTAAAGTTAAGGTAAAAAGTTAATTTCATAATGAAGTTGTTGTGCTCGGAAGTGGGCAGGGTCATTAAGACCCTAACGCCCGCGATAAGATAACCGCGTTTCGGCCCCTTTGCTGTTATCGACGTGTCAAAATATTTTATGTCTTACACTATAGTAGTGACAAAGTAAAGCCGTGTGTTGCTAGTACTCAACGAGCGCGCAGCTCAGAGGAACCAATGTAATTACTTAGCTGTGACTGGGAGTTGGTAAAGGTGACAAATATGTGACCACGGCTGGTACAACGTCCCACTTTGTCGCTTGCCATAAGGACGCCTTGTCAGGTTATTCGAATTAAGATACAAGCAAATTCGAGGGGAGCCAGTGCTGTCAAACTGGTCAAACTTGACAGACATTCAGACGTACTCTCAGAGTAAACAATTGAAAGGAATGAAAGGAAAGGAAATCTCGTCATCATAGCAAGCGACAACGTAGGACGTTTTGCCGGCCGCGGTCACATATCAGACGACTTTTGTGTTTTTAAAGTAGTAAATACTTATATCGACGGACGTCATATATTAAACAAAAAATTAAGATGCCCTCCAGTGGTCGCGGCCGGATTCGAACCCGGCGTCTTTAGCTATCGCGGCTAACGCTATGAACCCCTAGGCCACTCCGTCTCGTCATTTTTTCTTTTGTATATAACATCTATTTCAGTTATCAGATCAGTTTGTATATAACATCTATTATAGGTATCAGACGGTTCACTCAATTAAATGTTTACTTGAGTGAATGTCTGACCAGTATAAGAGAACTCAAGTCTCCACATACCTAATAAATAGTCTAAAAAACTAGAGTCCAAGATATAACGAGTCCAAGGCATTAACTTTAATTGTAAATAATAATGGGCAAACACTTGCAATTTATTAACATTGTACATATTTTATTTTTAATTATTATAGCTTTAAGTTTTTGTGTATATTTGCATACCAGCTATGGTTAAACATATAAACCTACCGCCTTTTGTAACACCTATGTAATGATGCATGCATGTTATGTATGGTAATGTTTAAAGCAAATAAAATATTCTTATTCTTAAGGACACGAACCTTTACCATACTATTACCGCCAGTTAATATACTTGTACTTTGTGACCTATCTGTTTTTTTATTATGTGGCAATAAATGGTCTCTTATTCTTATTCAATTACCCTTATACTGGTTTGTCTGAGCATTCGTCTCGTCCGATGATCGGCAAGCGTTCAGAATAATACACAAGGTACTTATAGTGATAAAGAAATGAGTTCTATTCTTTTCTTATTTTAATGATGTGACAGTGGTAGTGCCTCTGGACTGCACTAATCTACTTGCATTTTGTTCACAATACAGTTTTTTAGTATAGATCATAAACGCGCTACAGGCCTCAAGTAGCTAACTAGTGGCTGTGTCAAAAATACTTTTCTGCCCTCCGGGCGGAAAGCGTCGACTCTGCTCCCGCTGCGCTAAACGAAGTTGCCGCTTTCCGTCTCCGTCGAGCAGAAAAATAGAAAAATAGTATTCGCACCACGGGAGGAAACGTAGGACATTCCATCCCGCGTGTTTTTTAGACGCGGAACGCAATTTCCTACTTTTCCTACCTTGGGACACAAGTTCATTGAATCGTTAACACAGTGAACTCATGCGCTTAAGTCCTTTATGCTTACTTCCGCATTTTGAAAAAAAAAAAAACAAAAACTGGATTAACAAAAAAAAAAACAATCATAGAAACTGGTCAGAAATTTTATCATCCTAATTTGTCATTTTGACTTATGTATTTGTAAGTAAAGGATTAAGAGGTAAAACAGAAATAATAATAATTCATTCTATATACGTCTCACCCACTGCTGGGCACTCCTCCCTCCTCTCATGTTCGAGAGCGCTTGGGCTATACCCCCCACGCTGACCCAATGCGCGTTGGGGACTTCACATAAACCTTTGAATTTATTCGCGAATCTACGCAGGTTTCCTCACGATGTTTTCCTTCCCCGAATAGCTAGAGGTGAATATCAAATGATAGTCCGTACATAATTTCCGAAAAAGTCATTGGCACGAGCCAGGATTTGAACCCGCGACCTCCGGATTGAAAGTCGGACGTCATATCCACTAGGCCACCACCGCTTAAAACAACATAAATTAACTTAAAAGAGACTTGCAAAGTAAATGAATAAAGGGGTAGGACGTTAAAGCTATAAATGTAACTGCTCCATTGAAATAAAGTCGTACATTTTTAATAAATGTTCATTCCTACAATTTTTATTTGAATGTACAAATGAAATACTAGTTTTATTCCATTTCGTACATTATTATTGAATAATTCAAGTGATTTCGCTGGTAAAGTCTGTGTATACACGGTGTAACACGAAAAGAAGGAAAAAATGTTACATGCTTTTAGCTTAAGTAATTTTCACAAAAAACAAATTGTTTTTATGTTTTTTTTTTTCAAATTTTTTAATGTATTTGTACACAAAAAGTAAATGTTTGGTAAAAATGGCACTTAAAATGAATTTTTACTTTTTGTTTCGTAAAACCCAGTTTTCGCAAAGTTTTACTTGTTACTTTTTGACAAACTATCAATAACAACATCTAGACTGCGCCCCGTAATGGCATCACAATCAAAAAGGCGTTTTGCACTAAGTAACAATAAGATGATTTTTTTTTATTGGTTTAACTCTGAAACTAGGTGAAATCCAGAGAAGTTCATATGACATTTTAGATTTTAAATGTGATCAGAAATACACTGTTAAAATCTTTCGGGTTCCTCGGATTACACCGTGTATAAATAACTAGGCAATAAAAACAATTACGCTATAGTCAGTTCTATTGCCTACGTAATTTAAAATAAATTTAAAATATCAAGCTGCATAGTTAGAAGCACCCGGTAGAATTTACTTTAATGGGCCCAATTACGCCTGTGGGGTGACAGATGCTATTGTCAGAAATAAAATTGGCCGTAATTTTGATGCTTTTTTGTTTAATGGACTTTTAATATAGGTGTTACGTTCACACGACAAGTCATGACCGTGACCGTACTTTTGCTTTGTTTTTTTTTTCTTCTAATGCGATTAAAAATCATAAAAGTACCTAGTGTTTTTCAATTCATAATGTGTACTCTGTTCTTGACTGGACAAATCAAAAATCCTGTAGATGTTTGTATTTTATTTAAAAGTATATACAACAGGGCTTACTTTATTTAATGTTTTTGACATAATACATAAATAACATAGCCGGTATTATTTTTATTGTATCCAAAATAATGTAGCTATTTAAAAGCTGAGTGTGCTTTAAATATGGTTTTCAATAATGTAGAAGAATAGAAAAAAGTAGAAGTAGGAACACATTTAAATTATTGAAATATTTTATTTCAATATTACGTAGGCGTTCGCGCGAATTTTTTGACGCGAAGAAATGTCATAAAACTAAATTGGTTATAACGCCAGAATATTTGATAGGGAAATATAAATATAATGAAATCTACGCACATAGCATCTGGGGTTTTTCGCATAACAGCATACACATTTTTATTATCTTTTCACTCCTACGCATTTCCAAATAGTGTAAAAGAGATAGAAAATCAAATTCAAGTATCGATAGGTACACAAGTTTGGCACGCGTTACGTTAAGTGCGATTACGTTCTATTTCCGATAGTAAATTGCATATTGGTGTTCGCGCGAAGTGATTTCACGCCCTTTGCTTTTGGAGAACATGTGTGACACTTATATAGGTATGCTTCAGAGGTCAATGACCGATACACGTGCTTTAATCGCTGAAAATGGAAATATCTACTGATAATTTTGACTATCTTGAGTGACTTGTTACATATATGCAGTGCAGGTAGGTATAATATAAAATATCCATGCCTCATATTGTATGTATTTGCAACACGTTAAGTAGCAATGTCTAGATTTTTAGTCTGTCAAGTCATTTCCATCACTAGAAAAGCGGCAAATAAAAAAAATAGGAATCTCATAGAAAATTTAGATTTCGCGCATTTTTTCCACAAAGTTGTTTGACAGACTATCATTACAGTATGTTCGGGATTCTGGAACATTGCGTACGTCTAAGAAACCATTAGCTTTCATGTTCCAATATTGTATCTATGACTAACGTTTAAATATGTAGTAAAATCTCTGGTGTTTCCGAACTTCCCATTTTTCATGCCAATTAGTAAGAAACTTTTTCTTATTTTTCTATCGTAAAATTTACTCCATCCCACATCCCTCATAACGAAATATACGTACGAGTATAAAGACGCACTGATATAGTATGTGTCTTTGAGTCACTTACTAACTCAATGTTACTTAAGTCAATATTTTATTAAATATAGTACTCAAACAATCGCAAAGTATTCTTGTTAGGTGTACTTTTTAAAACTCTCAAACAAAAACTCAAATATAAAGGAACTTTCTCGAAATTTACTCCCCGAAACTAATGAAAATAGAATTTCAACAAAGTAGCCCGTTGTTACAAAACGTCGTGAGTTTTTGTTGCGAGGCGTTCTCGAAGGTCACGACCTTATTGAATTTTTAGTACGGCTCATGTGTACCTACATACTAACAGATCTCTTGGCTATATTTATTTATCTTATGGCATTTTTAGTTACTGGATTTAAGTTATATTTAATATTATTCTACAAATTAATGTTTGCACTCAATAATTAATAATCAATAATGTTTGTTTGTTTGCTATATAACTAGCTATTTAATACTAAAATAATATGCACGGTAACGATAATCAAGTGAAAATAAATGGAAATAAGACATGTTTTCATGTTTTTTTTTTGTCTATCAAGCCAACTTTATTTTTTTCATTAGTTTTGGAAACTGGGTGTGTCGCCAAGGCGACAATCGCTTGCGCTACGACAACGAAATGTTTTGTGTCTATCACTGTTCCGTATTAAGTGCGACAGTGTCTCGTTCGCTACGGAGCATAAACGATTGGCATGTCGGCTACGCACCCTGATGTCTGGTAGTTCCAGTTCCGTAGCGCTTTGTGCAACACGTTGTCGTCTATTAAAGAATGCAAGATGGAAATTCGCCGACCGGTGTAGTGGGTAGTGACCCTGATTATGAAGTTGATGGTCCCGGGTTCGAATCTGAGTAAGGGCATTTACTTATGTGGCGAACACATATTTGTTACTGAGTCATGGGTGTCTTCTATTTATTTATATACGTATATATATCGTCGCCTAACAGGTACCCATAATACAAGCTTTGCTTAGCTTGAGGCTAGGTTTATCCGTGTAAGATTGTCCCTAAATATTTATATTTATAAATCGAATAGGTTATTTCATTGGCGTAAATCGATAAAAATAATAATTTTCTTACACTATATTGTGGCACAAGTATTTATAAATAAAAAATTAAAGTTTGTCAAGCATAATGATTCATGATGCGTAGGTAGAGACAGTAAAGATAGGCCTAATGTTTTATTAAATCCATGCCATTAATTGCCTTAGATATTCTATACCTTATTATAGGTATATGCATATTACAAAGCACACTTCATTAACATAAATTGAATATGCATGAATAGGTAATGTGGACACATATCTACTGCAAAATGTAAAATCCTTACGACGCTAGTTCTTTGCTACAGATGTGGTAGTCACATACGATGACAGGATAGATATACTTAATTGATTTCATATAGTTAGTGTTAAATAAACCCATATATCGTCGCGTTGATAAAATTAGGAGAACTATGGTGTAAAAAAAAACCCATACAAACAAGCGCTGGTGGCCTAGCAGTAAGAGCGTGCGACTTGCAATCCGGAGGTCGCGGGTTCAAACCCCGGCCCGTACCAATGTGTTTTTCGGAACTTATGTACGAAACGTGATTTCATATTCATCAGTCGCTTTTCGGTGAAGAAAAACATCGTGAGGAAACCGGACTAATCCCAATAGTTGATCACGTAAAAGTTAGCGTTAAATTTAGACATATTTATTTATTAATAATATTTTTAAGAGAAAAAAACCGACTTCAAGAAATAAAGATTATTGTTATTTTTGGATTTCATACAATGAAATAAAAAAAATTGTCTTGAAAACCTAATTTGCCTACCAAACATAACGCAGATGACAAATCGCTAAGCGGGAACTATGCGTCGTTGAAGAGTTCCATTCTGATCAGTATCAGCAGTTCCACTTCATCAAATGACACTTTTTTTATGTAAATGCTTAATTTGTTGATGAAAATACAAAAATCACTATATGTATGCCTTTCACATTTGAAGAGTTCCCTCGATTCCTCATAGATTCTACCATCAAATTTCGAGCTTGAGAAAAATGTGTCTTGAAAACCTAATTTGCCTAAAAAACATAACAAAGATGACAAATCGCCAAGCGGGAACTATGCGTCGTTGAAGAGTTCCATTCTGATCAGCATCAGCAGTTCCACTTCATCAAATGTCACTTTTTTAATGTAAATGCTTGACTTGTTGATGAAAATACAAAAATCACTATATGCCTTTCACATTTGAAGAGTTCCCTCAATTCCTCATGGATCCCATCATCAGATGTATATAAATTCAATATAAAAAACATTTTTCAAAATCGGTTCAGAAATGACGGAGTTATAAAGTAACACACATTAAAAAAGAAAAAAAAATCATACAACCGAATTGAGAACCTCCTCCTTTTGAAATCTTGAAGTCGGTTAAAAACTTAAATCAATTACTACAGGTTTTGCCTATTGCGATAGATAAGCGTCAAACCAATAATCAGAGTTATTGGCAATATTATAAACTTAACCTAATATTAACACTTTGTGTGATCATTCAGAGAGCACGTAAATATGTCGAACTCCAACTCAAGCTTATTTATAGTGCGAATGGCGTCATATGAAGTCATCTTGAAAAAGTTATAAAATTATTTTGATTCATGATTTCAAAGCGCTGGTGGCCTAGCGTTAAGAGCGTGCGACTTGCAATCCGGAGGTCGCGGGTTCAAACCCCGGCTCGTACCAATGAGTTTTTCGGAACTTATGTACCTACGAAATGTTATTTGATATTTACCAGTCGCTTTTCGGTGAAGGAAAACATCGTGAGTAAACCTGACTAATCCCAACAAGGCCTAGTACCCTCTGGGTTGGAAGGTCAGATGGCAGTCGCTTTCGTAAAAACTAGTGCCTACGCCAAATCTTGGGATTAGTTGTCAAATCGGACCCTAGGCTCCCTTGAGCCGTGGCAATATGCCGGGACAACGCTAGGAAGAAAAAAAAAATTTCAAAAATAACCAGTGATTAAAAAAAATACTACGACCTGCCAGTAGTTGACTCAATTTTTTTTTTGTTTTTCTGGGACTAACGCAGTGGCTTACGTAAGCGAATAACTCGCGAACGCGAAGCGGCGCGGCGCGGCGCGGGGTGAAACGCTTTGATACCTATGGAAGTGTCCTACGTGGGCGATCTCATTGTGAACGCGTATGCCGTTGGGCCGCCGCGTCGCATTCGCAAGTTATTCGCTCACGTAAGCCGCTGCGTTACTACCAAAACTTTCCAAAACAGCAACCTCAACTTGCAGATGCACGCAGAGTGCTAGTTAAATTCCGCGCGCAAATCTAAAATAACCTCTAGGCAAGTATAAAAATTTTTATAACTGTATCAAAAACCTAAACGATGGTCACGAAAGGGGTAAGCTTATAATTTAGTCATAAAACGGCAATTAGAATAAACTTTACAGCACTAATAAATCTTTTAATCTCACACGATATCACAGCGCGCCGCTAGGCTTAGGAACTTTAATTTATTGTATCAATTAAAGAATTCTTCACACTTATTAACGCAATCAAGCGGTTAGATGGCTTATCAGAATCTCATGTTACTTTTTATGTATCTTCTTATACAATTTTATTAATTATCAGGGCCGGAGACACTTAAAAGTAGTATTCTGTTTTATAAATATGTAAAGGACGAACGCTTATAAGCCTAGTTAGAAGCACAGTCTAAAAGGGGGTCCTGGGTTCGAACCCCGCTAGTATTACATTCGTATGAAAAGCACGAATATACATATCGAATACCTTGTAGGTATGGGTATCGCCAGAAGAGTTGAAGTGAATGAATACACACACAGCTACACAGAGTAGGCACTAATACAAATTAAAAATGTTGAAGACCCTTTTTCATCAAAAAAATAACTTGTAAAAAAAACAAGTCTCGCAACTCAGTACTTCTACAGTAAAAAGTTGTAAGATCCCTGTAATACCAAGTCGGTTAATTTATTCAGAACCTACTTAAGGAACTTTCTGTCTCAAGTTATTACGTAATTAATTAGCTAACCTAATAACATCTTATAGTGACCGTATAAATATTAAAAATCTTTCATATTTTAAATAAACAGAATAACTTGGCCATCTTCTACTAATTCAGGCTTCTAGTTTTATCCACTACGAAGTTATAGGGGGGTCGAAAATGGCCTGAACTGCTTCCAGAAAAGAATGGTACGGCTGTGCCGCTTTTTTGCTCGACTTGGCGGTGGCACTGCTGTGCCCCCAGATAAAAAGACTCCAAACCCTGGCCTCTCAGCAGCCCATCACGCAGGCACCATTCGCTGTAAGATTGTCTTCAAATATTTATCTAGTAGTATTACGATGTATTTACACATAATAACCTGTTTGTTACTACGTTATAAGTGACTAATTTACCGGCATACTAACATGGTACGGTGAAAACTAGACTGACGAAGAGAAAAAGGTGACATGAATACACAGCGTGCATCCTAGCGTTTGTCCTTTGTCTATAACACAGCATATACGGTCGTCTCGTCTTTTACGACTGTTCGGTATAAAGTTTATAAGGCACAAGAGCTGCAGTAAAAAATATTGCACTACGAGTATAAACGCATGTGTGTGAGTACAAATTCAACGTCAACTACCATGAAAACTTGAACACAGTTTATTTAAATCCAAAGGTACCTATTGTGGACGAATTATGAAGTACGAATATGTTTGCAATATTACTTATGTAAGGGTAAGAGAGATGTGAAATTTAAAATTAAAATAATATATTCTTTTCAATTTAAATTTCAAAGGGCATGTAAGGGCAAAGTCGATTATTAGGTCGAACCATAGTAGTCTCATTCGATATTTAATAACACCGTTAGAGTAACAAGAATAGAGATATCTATAAACAGTAAGGTAAGAGTGAGACAGCGCTTTACAAATAAAAGACACTTCCAATATGTCGTTGTTTCAATAATCAAGTCCTTACACTTATATGTTCTTTAGGAGGCAAGTGGACTGGTCATTTCTCCATACAAACGCACTCGACTGTTTCCTCCGTGGTATTTGATGACAATGATTTCTTCAAGACAGATAATATTAAATTATCAATATTTGTGTCGGACTGTTTTGAAATTTTTGTTTATTTAATAGCTCTTCAGCAATAACACCAGCGCTTAAATAATATTGCCTAAAACAGTACAATTGACTAGGCCGCATATGGAAGCGTGATATTGAAAACTGACTACAATTAGCCAAAAAAGCAAAACAGTCCGACACAGATAATTTCATTAACATTAAGATGTCAAAATTTTGTTACGATTCGTTAAGTTTTGAAGGAGGAAACAGTCGAATACGAAACCTCATATTTTGAGATTTATACGCAGGATTTTTCGCCTAAGCTACAGTTAAATTGTCCTTTTCGTACTAATTTTAGGAGCCGCTCTCGTTAGCGCAATGAATATATATACCTAAAATTCCGAAATCGAAAGAAGGGCTCAGCTCCCCTTTCATCTTAAGAATATGTTCTACTAATACTTAAGACAAATTGAAAACAATGAAAATTAATTGAGGTGTTTATGGTTTTAGTACTACAATTAAGTAAGTGGTTGTCTACACGGTGTATTCAATTAAGTATCTAGTTTACCTAAACTTTGGATGTCTCATTCAGTCATTATGAAGAGTTAATTATAATTACTTAGTTGAAGCATTATTAATAATATTAATATTCTTGACGTTCAATTTCGCAGTAATAGCATTTTGACACATTGACATTTTGATTTTAGACAAAACAGTGATGTGCTTGAGGCTTGAGCGTCAGGAACAAACATGCTTTCCCGAAATAAGACAAGCCTGAGAACTTAACCCAGAAACATAAGTTTAAATTGATCTACATTTTAGTATATCATCATCATTCGCTTGCCCTTATCCCATTCATTTGGGGTCGGCGCAGCATGTCTTTTTCTTCCATATCTTTCTGTCACCCGTCATCTCATCTCGTCGTACATGTTAGTATATGGAGTCATATTAGAGGGCAGTTTTAAATTACTAAGGCGCTTGGCGAGGCATTACACATAAAGGTCTTTATAACCTAAAACCTCTAAGTCACCTTAATAACCTGCAGAAATCTGTATTATATACCGTTGAATTTGAAAAACTGATCAAAGAAAAACTGATCGTGATATTAAATCCATATTTTTCGCTTGCGTAATCGTCCAGCTCGTTGGGGGTAGTTGAAATCAAAATCTATAACAGCCTGAGCCGTGAAAAAGAGGCGGCTTCTTATGAGCTCGTAAATCAAATAATCGTTTGACTTCTTAACAAATAGCTATTTGAAGTTAAAGGCTTATTTAATATAAGATGATTTCTTATAAAAAATATTGTCGTTCGTCTGGTTTTTTTGTCCCCAAAAAATGTGACGGAGAGTAGCTTTTTGTATGAGATGAAATTTAGTTTTTAATTTTTCTCACGGTAAAGGTACAATTATAGACATTAGTTTTTATTGGTTTAAGAGATTTGTATCGATAGCTATGTATTTGGAATTTGACATGTGTTATTTTTGACATTAAAGATATTGAATTGAATTTAAGCCTAAGTAATCAAACATTACCATGCAAAATATCGTTTTTTTTTCAGCCTGTTAAAGTGTCCGTCCCACTGTGGGGCAAAGGCCTCTCCTCTTTCTCGCCATTTGGTCCTATCCAATGCACACTCCCGCCACTCTTTACAAAATGCATCAAGGTCGTCCCGCCATCTCCGTTCTGGTCTTCCACTGCCCCGAGATCCATCCTGTGGGACACAGTCTGTGGCTAGTTTGGTCCAGCACTCGGGGTGCATTCGGCAGACGTGCCCTGCCCAGTTCCACTTTAGCTTGGCGGCCTTCATGCCCACATCCTCAATGGGCTCCGGTTTGGAACGCAGTTCGGTGTTTCTAACACGGTCGACTATGCGAATACCCAGCATGCTGCGTTCCATTGCTCTTTGGCAAACTTTGAGTTTGGACTTTTCAGATTCAGTTTGAGACCATGTTTGGGCGCCGTAGGTGAGGATGGGCAGGATACACATGCCGACAATTTTGCGCTATCGTCTATTTTAGCTTTATCAGAAGTGTCATAAAAATAGCATCACGTACCTATCTTCTTCTTCTTCTTCCTCGCGTTGTCCCGGCATTTTGCCACGGCTCATGGGAGCCTGGGGTCCGCTTGACAACTAATCCCAAGATTTGGCGTAGGCACTAATTTTTACGAAAGCGACTGCCATCTGACCTTCCAACCCAGAGGGTAAACTAGGCTATGTTAGGATTAGTCCGGTTTCCTCACGATGTTTTCCTTCACCGAAAAGCGACTGGTAAATATCAAATGATATTTCGTACTTAAGTTCCGAAAAACTCATTGGTACGAGCCGGGGTTTGAACCCGCGACCTCCGGATTGCAAGTCGCACGCTCTTACCGCTAGGCCACCAGCGCTTGTTCAGCATCACGTACCTATCCGGTACTTTTATAGAATTCTCCGTGGACTGCACCAGCTTTTACAGAGTAAGTCGAATCGCAGTAGTCGCAGTACAAAATGTAAGGCTCTGAGATTTTGTTTAGCATCGTTATTAACAACAGTAATCCTGAAATTCGGACACAACTTTATATATAATTTAACAGTCTACTATTTTCTTGTCTCTACAGTAAGCAGATACAGAAAGATGAAAAAGAATTTGTCAATACAAATATACTTTGTGAGTCGGGTAAGTGATATCATGTTGACTCGCATTGTAGGAGGGCCGTAACCTGTTTGCTCTCTCTCAGATTGGTAATAAGATGCGACACATGTATTATCCCGATTAGAGCTCGGAAAAGAGGGGCTTAAGTATAGTGATGTCTCAGTCGATATTTGACACGATATGGTAATCTTGTAATTATCTTGGATTATTTATGCATTAGTTGAGGTGCAGTAATGGCGTTAAAGATGAAAAGGAAGTGTCAAATTTTCATACATATCTAATTAGGTAATTTAGTTCCCGTTGCGTGGGACGTGGGACTATTTGGAGGGTTCTGAAACAGTTTATTATTATAGTGCTTAAATTACATAATATATGTAGTGTAAAACATTCGGTGGAATAATAATAATGTATTCTTCTTATAAATACCACGTTTACATTTTGGTTATAGTTCCAATAGGGATGGATTTTTTATATAACATTTTAAGGCAAAAGCTTGTGCTATAAGTGTAATAAGCTTTAGAAAGAAGTTTACGCTTTACGTATTTCTTAAGTTTACGAACAGATAGTTCAATTACGTTTCTTTGGAAGTTTTTAGGCAGAGGTTTCTTAATTAACCATAAAACTTATTAAGACAATATACCTCTAACGTTTAGTAAGTAAACGTGAAGGCAAAAAATACTCAATTCATCGGTAGACTATTAGTTTGTCATAGGTAAATATTAATATACATATTACGAATTAATCGATGTCAACATTTGTCGACAACGTTCCTAGAAATTGTACGAGTATATTATTATCCGTTAGATACATTTACATGATGGATTCCAGTAATATTCTGTTTCGTGTTCCCTAATGTTACTTTACTCGGTATTGAGTACTATTATAGGAAATATTAGGAAATCAATCATATGCATCAATTGGTATATTGTTCTATTTTTAATAGTAGGTTAAAAATAAAAATTAGGAGTGAAAGCACAAAATTAAATGTATATCTACTCATATATGTGTACCATACAAATACGCGATAATTTCATAATATAGACGCCCGCAAAAGTCAGTTTACTTATATTCTAAATACCACGTCAGACATCCTTGTCGATAATTTGTGTTGTAAACACACAACACGCACACACAATTAAAAAACTGTCTTCATAGAGCCGAACCAAAATTAACGCTGCATGGCATTTTTAATGACAAAGTATGAAATGTCATCAGGTATGTAAGATTTCTATTCAAATGTGACGTTTAATTATGACATCGCCATGCTTTGTCGTATTAAAGTCGGTACAATGTTGGCATAATCGGACTCTGTCATTTCAAGAGCTAACAAATTCTCGATATCGATATAATTTGGCAAGCAGCGCATCACTCGGCGATGATTGATCGCCGGCTCCCCGTAAGCCTGTCAAGACGGAGAATAACATTGTTAGGGCTCTTGTAAACGTCTCACTGCCGCGAAATCCTCTTAAGGCGTTCCTTCGCGCTATGGAAATAAAAACGAAATTGTGAGGTGTCGATCGTTTGGTGGCTGAGATTTTTAATGCAACAGTTTCTTTGATAGAAAAAGAATGTGCATTCAATTTAATGGCTCTAATGATATAAAGTATTTTCCCTATAGATCCAGTTTTAACTGTCAACATAAAAATTTTGATCTAAGAAGAAAAACATGATCCATTTTGGATCTATAGACTGAATCTATCGAGAATGATTGCATCCATGTTGTCTAAAGAAGATTATGCATTTAAAACAGATTGAATTTTAACAAATAGGTAAGTAGTTTTTTAATTGTAAATTTTATACAAGTTTTATTAGTATTCCTGTGGATAAGTCACTATAGAATTCTTGTAAGCAGTAGGAGTAGTTAAAAAATAACTAGTCCTATAGACAATATTCATGTAATATTTAAAATCAATGAAACACCAGGAAAGCGATTAAAATTAACTGGCCTCTTTTTGCTTAATATTCTTAAATTAAAGTACCTACAAAACAGTGAGAGAACTAGACACGTTAGCAAACATTAATATGTTAAATATAATATAATATATACAACGTGTCCCAAAACTCAACGATAAGCCGGCACCAGAGGATGGAGCTGCTTATGATTAGTCGAGAAAAAATAAGGAAAAAAATATATCTCAATTATTTTAGAAATTACAGAAAAAAAATGAAATTCATTGAAAATCGACATCCCTAATGGTATTTTTAACGACCATGTCTACAAATATTCAAATATTACTGTTTTTTTATTTTGTTTTTGGAAACTTCAGTAGCCCTGCTATCTAACACAGTTCTTAAAAATACCAAAATACATGTAGTTTTTACACAAAAAATAATCAAAATTCATTTTGTCCCTACAATTTTGAAAGATTGTTTCTTACAGTCCACTTTCAATCATCATGGTGTAAAAAAATAGTATCGACACCACTATGGAAATTATTTTCAAAAGTTGACGCAACTAACCAAGATTCCAAAATGGTATAATACTTTGGGAAACCTAGTCACAACAAAAAACAACGAATTTTTAAACAAGAACCGACATTTTTAAATGTTGATATTAATCACTTTTGAAAAGGGTTGTTGTTGCAAGTTTTAAAATTTCAATGGAAAATGTGGGTAGTTAATACAATTTTCAAGTCAGTACACTCTGATCCTTTGTTCGCTGTGCACCGTTCCGTATTAATTGATGTGGCTCTCATACTAACAACTCTTGGCTTTGCTTTTTGGACTGGTGATCTGCAAACTGTACTGACCTGGCATTATTTTGGACTGTGATTGCGTTTTGTGTATTGGACTTTTTCCGTATTCTGGATTGTTTAGCGTTTATCATGCCGCTACCGTACACACCGTTGGAATACGCTAATATGCATCTCATTTATGGAGAATGCCGATACAATGCTAACGCTGCTAGCAGATTGTATCGAGAAAGGTACCCAAATGTTCAAAGACATCCGGATTATCGAGTGTTTATTAATGTACATCAAGTCTTTGCGGAAGGTCGTTTACCATTTGACAGGAGACACACTGGAAGACCTAGATTGGAACGCGATGAAGAAGTTCTCAATGAAATAGAAAACGATTCAACTACCTCGGTACGTGCCATAGAACTAGCTACGGGAATACCAAAAAGTTCTGCACATCGAATTCTAAAACGTCACAGACTTCACCCATATCACTACAGGCGTGTGCAGACGTTACTACCGCGGGACTATCCACATCGGGTCGCATTTTGCCGTGCGATGCTGCAAAAGCACAAGGAAGATCCCCAATTCTTAGACAAAGTTCTATGGTCGGATGAATCAACCTGCAAGAAAGATGGCTATTCAAATCTACACAACTTACATAGTTGGAGCAATGAAAATCCGCACTTGATGAGAGAAGACAAATCTCAGTATCAATTCAAGGTTAACTTATGGACGGGCATCTTAAATGGAAATGTAATTGGACCCTTTGAGTTACAAGGAAACCTTAATGGTGATGGCTATTTGACCTTTTTACAAAACGACTTGCCTGAATTATTAGAAGACGTGCCTTTACGTGATTTACAAAACATGTGGTTTCAAAATGATGGTTGCCCAGCTCACTATGCCCGTGCAGTGCGAGAATACTTAAACCAAGAGTATCCAGGGCGTTGGATCGGGCAACTTGGTCCTATCTTGTGGCCACCCCGTTCGCCCGACCTGAACCCCCTGGACTTCTTCTACTGGGGCTGTCTTAAAGACAAAATCTACTCAAAACCCATAGCAACATTGGACGAGCTTCGCCAAAAAATCACACAAGCTGCGGATCATATCAATGGTAGAAGATATGCACGACGGATAAAACGATCATTTCTAAGGCGATGTCATGTCTGTATTAATGCCGGTGGCAGGCAATTTGAACATTTACTGTAGTATTAATAATGTAGTAAATGAATTTAAAAAAAAGGAAAAAAAATTGTACCATTTCTTTGCATTTATTCAACATTTTTCAACAACAAAAATCCTTTTTTGGGTACAGTAAAAGTGATTACCGCCAACATTAAATAATGTCGATTCTTGTTTAAAAATTCGTTGTTTTTTTTTGTGACTAGGTTTCCTAAAGTATTATACCATTTTGGAATCTTGGTTAGTTGCGTCAACTTTTGAAAATAATTGCCATAGTGGTGTCGATACTATTTTTTTACACCATGATGATTGAAAGTGGACTGTAAGAAAAAATCTTTCAAAATTGTAGGGACAAAATGAATTTTGATTATTTTTTGTGTAAAAACTACATGTATTATGGTATTTTTAAGAACTGTGTTAGATAGCAGGGCTACTTAAGTTTCCAAAAACAAAAAAAAAACAGTAATATTTGAATATTTGTGACATGGTCGTTAAAAATACCATTAGGGATGTCGATTTTCGATGAATTTCATTTTTTTTTTTGTAATTTCTAAAATAATTGAGATATATTTTTTTCCTTATTTTTTCTCGACTAATCATAAGCAGCTCCATCCTCTGGTGCCGGCTTATCGTTGAGTTTTGGGACACGTTGTATATATATTATTAACTGTTTTTTCAATAAAAAAGTTCAGCACCAATTAATGTGAAGTCGGCATTTTTTTGTAACATTTTACTAAAGAAGATACGGCGTAAATAACGAATAACTTATGATTCTTTTGCATTACATTTTGGCACAGTCGTGTGTGATGTGACGTCACCGGGCGCGCGCATTCTGTACGAGGCGTTTTTACTCGCAATTTGGAAGTTTCTGGGGTACAATAGATCTGGTTTATTAAAGTCTGATTTGAATCTGACGGGAAGTAGAATCGATTGACATCTTCCAGAAAATGCATGAATCTAATTAACACATAAAATAATATTCTAAATGGTGGAAACTTCAAACCATTTCCACAAAACCACTTGCAACTATAATGCAATAAAGCTTTCCACGATCGTTTAGCATAATGTTTCACTATGATCTCATAATGGCCGCGAATGCGACGGAAGCCATATGCGTAAGTATAAAGGACCACCGGCCACGGCGACTTCAAAGGAAACTTCCTTTTAGTGGCAAGTGTCAAAGAGGAAAAATGATATGAAGGAAGGGTGAAGTCGAGTGGGGTATTTTGGGGCGAATTCATTAATCTTGATATTTAGTGGAAAACTTATATTTAGTAATAAATTAGATTTATTTACATATAAGAAAGTCGGAAACTTTTATTGAAACTTGGTGCTGCTTGACTACTCTTCAGACTGTGGTTGAGGTGATTTATCTGCTGATAAATATGATCCACTCTTATACAGGTTAATAGTAAAAAAAAGTTAATGAAAAGGAATATCTTAAAAATTATTCTCCAATTTAGAAAATCTACAATAGATTATCTATATGTGACAGTCCAAATCAAAAGGGACCTTCTGATGGTCGGCGCTTACTCCATTATTAGCGGCGCGCCAATACTAATGCGGTACTACGACGTAAGCTCCAACCGCCATAAGGTCCCTTTTGATTTGAACTGTCAAATATGATAAAAAAAGTTTCTTTTGGAGTGATAGTATGATTAATTTTTTCTTCATACTCTAGAGCAAAGGCAAATGAACCGCTGCACGGCATAGTTTGTTGTTTGCTCGGTGATAGTTTATCATTTCTCGCCATGAAAAAGACAAAAGTGATTTACAGTTAATTAAAAAACTATAAACACGTGAATAAAATTATTCGCGCACTAAAATTACTCTAGAACATTCTGATCCATATCGCAATAAAACCGGCCGCAGCTGGAGCAAATTATTCGTACACCATTACGTTTTACTGCCCTAATCTTATATTTAAGGTACAGCGAGTTCTAACAAGTATGTAAGTGCGAAAGTAAAGGCATAGTGACAGGAGATAAAAATCCTTCCATGCTACCGCCGCTGGTCCTACTCCGAACGCAGCTCGCTGAGCACTGAGCGGACGGCCGTGCATACGTGCGCGGATATCATTATTATTTTTAGTTATTTATGACTAAGAAGTAATCGATGAGTTCCATGAAAAATAACACATCGCATTTTTAGAAACAATTTTCATGTTAATTTATTTGTGTAAAGATAGTTACAATCTTTTATGGCGCGTTTTGGACTTATGTTATTTTTTTATTAAGTGAAAGTTGTTTAATCAGGTTTCGATTCGATGAAGTTACTACAAAAAGTCCTTAAGAATGCTTTTCATATTTTTGGCAACTGTATATTATGATCTGATAAAGCCCTACGATTTTTCGTAAACTCTGCTGGAACAACACACTGCACCTTAACTTCCACTGCAGTAAATGCTCCGACTCTACAGATTCTACATCAGTTCCGTCGCATTATGGTCCTATTATAGTCGTATTAGGATCAAAGGGAACAGGTAGCGGGTTCTGATGACTCTTACTTTAAAAGCGTACATTACATTTGTCTGCGCGTACATACCTGGAACAAACGAATAAAATAAGGTTAAATAAATGCGTAAAATATATAACGTAGAATATTTCAAAAAATATATTTTGCTAAAACCGTGCATTAACTTGAAAATAGTCGTACAAATTCGAAAATGTTTATCAAGTTAAGTTATTAACATTTTATCATAAACCTACGAAATAACAGTTTCAGAGTAAAAATATTTTCGTCAAAATACATGCATAAATAAATAATCGAATAATGTGACTGTAGTAATTAAAATTCAAAATAACATAAAAACAAATTCAAAATAATAATAATAATGTAATAGGTAGCAATAATAATACAATGATTCAGCCTATATACGTCCCACTGCTGAGCTTGGGTTCCCCACGCTAGCCCAATGCGGATTGGGGACTTCACATACACCTTTGAATTTCTTCACAGATGTACACGGGTTTCCTCACGATGTTTTCCTTCACCGAAAAGCTAGTAGTAGATATGAAATGATATTTCGTACGAATCGTACGTAAGTTCCGAAAAACTCATTGGTACGAGCCAGGATTTGAACCCGCAACCTCCGGATTGAAGTCATATAAAATCGGCCAACACCGCTTTTTTTTTCAAAAATTTCAAAATAATCATTAAATTCGAAACTAAAGTTAGCAGAGTAATTTATATTACCAGAGCGTGACCTCAAAGAAGCAATTCCGATTTTAGTATTTATAACGATCATCATCAATAAACGATAAAACGAATGAAAACGATTCCGACG
This sequence comes from Cydia pomonella, assembly GCF_033807575.1. Classification (NCBI taxonomy): domain Eukaryota; kingdom Metazoa; phylum Arthropoda; class Insecta; order Lepidoptera; family Tortricidae; genus Cydia; species Cydia pomonella. The sequence goes on along the minus strand of NC_084710.1, from coordinate 6,945,830 downwards.
AATTGGCGAACGATTGTTCGATTCGGCAAACATAAAAATGATTTCAAAGCCAGTGTAAACGTAAAAGGGGAAATCAATGAACAATACATCGTAAAACTTGGGGAGACCGGGGTTAGTTGACACGATGTTGGTATCTCGGTAACCGGCAGTGTAACAAACATTAGTCATACTGAAGAAAAATATAAATATAAAGGTTAATTCTGGTTGAGATTATCAACGCCTATCAGTCTTTTTGAGTGTATCAAGATCAAGATCGCATCGCGCCCCGCGTGGCTTTAATAAACTTGGTATTTTAATTTCAACTTCTAACGTATTCTCAGCGCTGGAAGGACATTGGAAGTCTAGATGAATCGCCGAGTGTATAAAAGGGAAGGACCTATAATACCTTTGATCACCAAAGGATTTATGATAGATCTGATCAACAAAGAGCAAAAGGTCATGACGAAGTTATTGAAACTATTAAGTAGTAATATACACTGGACATTTGGAAATCTTGTAAGATTACTATAACGTTGTATAGTTTTTGTGCGTACCTTCAGGTAGGTACTCCTATTCGAATTTATTTTGTTACTTAGATTCAATCTATTCATGCTTTAAGATTAATCTAGCTTACGTAATGTCAACTTTGTATAATTTTAACAATATTTATTGGCATTCCGTTCTACTTTCCCATGAAATATTTTTATAGATCTGTCAGTATATTAAGATATGAATTACAGGCAATTAGAGTTGAGTAAAGGAATGCAATGGAAAGTGTCTGATTAGATATTATTCACTTCTTCGGCCTTAGAGTCCGATAAAAAGTAAAATAAAAGCACGAAAGCTAAATATAAACTTAATCGAGAATTGTCAACAACAAAATTATAAATGGTTAATTTTAGCTGAAGCGTAATGAATGTTAGCTATAAGGGAGCTGAGCACCATGGGATATTTAAGAACAAAATATCCATATATATATATAGAATTAAGATTACCACCTGTATTTAACCATTATGTGCAATAAATGTATTGAGTATCCCAAAGGGATATTGTAAAGCTTAAAGCTTACTGTTCTGATTGTTTTCCTGCAAGAACAAGAGACATCTGATAAAGTGAGAATGGTAAATACCTATACGTTTACTCGCGATAATCAGTTCTTGCTGGAACTGCAAGTAGAAATATTACAACCATTGCTTAAGTAACCTATTGACAACGCGTTTTAAAAGAACTTTTACAAGATTTTCTGAAGAGTATTAATTAAATTTGACTTATCTAAAGGACCTTACCGACTAGGCAAAACACACGATAAGCCTGTCACAGGATATTTGTAGTGGCCGAAGCCCGGGTATTGAATTGTCAGCCGTATCAAGATGTTGCCGGGAATGGTTGGGCTAGCTTTCAAAGAGCACCGCCGTGTACTTTTAAGGTTATTATAGGGCTCATTAAACTTAAGGATTTATTTAATTTTTAATGCATTTTTGCATGCACCAAGATTGACCAAGAATATAAAAAGGATTTCATATTGTTCCAAAAACCAACTTGATAGGTACTGTAAAAGGGTACCGTCTATCTGAGGTGGGGAATGTAAACGCTCTAGGTAGATTCTGATGATAATATATTTTGTCTTCAAACAACACAATATAACTCAGATGCTTGCTACTTTTAGAATGAAATCACCTGCAGATCTTTATTCCTTCAGCAGGGCGATAGTTCTGAATTCAAATAATCGTTGCCAGTTATCTATCTCGAGACTGAAGGTTTCCAACCTCACATATCTCGCCTCCTCGGGTGAAAGTGGCAAACATCTTCACAAAACTACACCCTATCCTATTCTTCCCGAACTACAGACTCCTATCTACTCCAGGCCCCTACAGAGTATAGCATTTTCCTACCTCCCATTCAATATGAGTTAGCCTTATTCAAGGTAGCACGTGTCCAAACTATCCGCGCAGGTTGTGCTATGGATACGATACTCGCAAAACGGTTGGATACGGCTTGTAATATAAGGGAAAAACGATGGGAAAAGAACCTTACCCTTACAGCTGTTAAAAAAATTACCTACAGTACCTACAGGAATGCACCAGCGTTACTGCTGCAGCGTTAGACTTAAATCGACCGAGATATGGACCGTGATTACCTTTTATATTGTTTTTGAGCTCCCGATATTTCGACGCAGTTACATGCAACAACAACAAGTGTGAGTGCGACTAGTGGTAACGTTGAAAGCGAACGCAGCTGACGCGCACGAATGAGGGTAGACCGAGCGCAGTCTACATAACTGTGACACCCACCCGCTATCTCCAGTTACCCATGAACAAGATGCATGGAACTGCGTCGAAATATCGAGAGCTCCAAAACAATACAAAAGGTAATCACGGTCCATATCCCGGCCAGTCGATTTCAGTTGCTGCAGCGTTGCTGCCAAAATCAATGTCGATGTCCTAGACAATTGACTTTACCTGGGAAATGTGGTGCTGCAATACTGCAGCAGTACCGCTAGAGTGGTCTGAAGATGCCTGAACATGTGAGTAAATATATTTCTTGTCCCTTACTGTAAAAAGTGCACAAAGTATAATTTAGAGAGTTACCCTTTTACTGTTAGGAAATATGTAATAAGATGCATTATTCTGCCATAACATAACAGAACATAGTGCTTGCTTGGCTAACATGGGACCACAAATAAATAGATTATACAAATTAAAAACATATTTGCCGGTGGTGGCGGAAGACAAGCTAAATATCCATTTACCTTCGAAGCCGACCATACTATTTTTTTTAACATAACGTATCCTCTCATAAACAATACATTAAAAACGAATTACACTCACGTATTTACGAAGTCAACTGACGAAAAATAAAACAAATATGGCGGCGCTGGAGATAATTCCGCTTGTAACGGCCATGTTACGCATGCAAATTGAACGTGCAGCGGCACGCAGCTTTTAGGGGTCCCTCGTCAAAGGTCCCTTTATGAAAGTTCTCCAACATGTCGACACATGTGATAGACATCTATTAAAATTGTACAATAAAATTCAATTCCGATGCTAGATACGCCTACCGCCTACAAATATATATTATACAACTATAAAGATACGAGTACAAAGATAATATGCCAATTTTAACTCGGTCCCTAAACTTATTCATGTAAAAAATATTTGTAGATTTTACTGAACTTTATTATTAAGGCACAATAAAGAAAAATAACAAACAACTAAAATAAATGAGCAATTAAATATGTGGATCAATTTCCACAAATCAGCCAAATCTTAATAAGTCAAAACTGACATAACATCTATCACTGTATATGTTAAACTAAGGTATCTAGGCTTAGACCCTCCCTACATATTTAATTGTACACTAGATTGAGCCAGACAGTTTATAAATTTTCGATAGAACAATAATCATTCAAAGCATAGGTGTGTGATAATCAAAGAGAATTTAGTATAAAGGCAAATTGTCAGAGTAAATTTTACAGAAAACTAAACTTACTGCCATCTTTCGACAGAGGACTAAAACTCTTAGAATAACATATGGCTATTTGACCCATGTTCTTTCACTGATATGTGTTAAATACCAAACGGTGTCGCCATCTACTCGAGTATAGATAGACCAAAGGTATATCGCCATATATTCGAGCATACATTAGTCATAAGTATAAATATCTTTGATGATAATGAACTCACTAAAAATCGTTATCGTTACACACAGAACCCTCAATTTTCTTTTATCCGACGGCACTGGCCAATTTCACCTTAATTCGGATCCTGTTACAGAGCATTTTTTTGCAAACTCCGTTATAACACAATAACACACAATTACCAGTGGCACCGATACCAGATATGGCAGCTATGTGTAGGTAGCTAAGTATGTTACATATATTTCTTTCTGAGTCAGGTAAATAAATGAGGTTTGAGAATGATATAAATATAATTTTATACAATCGTGATATAATGGAGAGCTTTTCAGTCGAGCACCGTGTTAAGGCCACGAAGCTT